>NW_009731221.1:82283-91294 GCF_000703405.1 Apaloderma vittatum | reverse complement strand
GCGTGCCAGCCAGCAGGACCAGGCGGCTGCTGTTGGGCTGGCGGGGATGATCCGGCTCGAGGTGCTTTTAAGCCAGGCTCACACCGGCTTGCTCTGCTCTGCAGGGAACAATGGCTTTGATCAACAGAAGATTGCCGAGTTAATTGTAATGATATTCTAATAAAGCTGGGGAGATTAATTACGGCTCTTTATCAGAGTTGGCCGGCTGCCAAGGGCTTGCAAAATTGTTTTCCTCTGTTTTCTTGTCATTTGAATTTCGGAGAAGAAAGGGGGAAGTTGGGTGCCTTTTTTTCCCCTCCAGCAATCAGGAATGTGGCCTCGTGTCCTGCTCACGCTCACAGCTCAGCGTGTTTACGGAGGAGAGCGGGGAGGCTGCAGACGGAGCAAGCAAACGGAGAGCGACAGAGCAAACCAATTAGACATGATGCAGCACAATTACACTCCCAGTCAATAAGTGGGCTGGTGCAGAGAAGCACAAAGGAATGAGGCGCGGGCGTGCAGACCACACAGACGTCGTTCCACCGAGGGCAAACCCGGGCACGTCGCACTGTTCAGGCCGGGGGGACAAGACACCCGCAGCGCTCACCAAGAGGGCTTGCAGCAGCAGCACTGACGTTGGGCAGAAAAGCTTCGTGGCCTTCACTCGGGCTCATACGTAGAAAAGCAAGTGTCCAGAGAGCAACCAGAGCCTTGCTAAGGGGCCCGGGGGGAATTGGAGACTCAAACCTTCCTATTTCGCTTGACAAATAGCTGTTCCTTCCAGGAAAGATTTAGCAGTGCCCAGGCAGGTGAGAGACAGACCTGCAGAGGAATGATCCAGGCTGGAAGGCAGCAGATCAATCAGGCAAAGCTGCCCGCTCTCGCTCACAGAGGAGGAAGAGGCCCTTCCTGCAGCTGGCTGGCACGCGGCACGCTCGTGAAATCGGGGAAAGAAACGTGCTCCTCACACAAACCACAGGGAAAGCTGAGGATTAAAATGATGCCGCTTGCTTTTAAGCAGGCAGCAGAGAAGCACCAGGCAGCAGAGCAGCACCAGGCAATTTCCTACCAACAGGTCAGGGTGGGAGTCTAGGTTAAAATTTTAAGTATTCTTCCTGCCTGACAGAATTTATGCAGCCGAAACTTGCTCACGCAGGAGCATAGAGGCAGGCAACACCAACCTCCACGTGCTCCTCCGACTACCCTTCCGAAGTGACGTGGGCGCACCGAGCGCTCTTCATTTGCTGAAGGGCCAGAACACGGCAGCAGCATCCCCCTGAAGCTGAACCACAGGACTTACAGCAAGGTCGTAACAGGGCAACAGTAGTGTCCATGTTTTGTACCATCGCCCTGATAACAATCTAGACGATTCTTTAGGGTTTTCAATGACCCATAAAACTACCTCACATCTGAAATGTTTGCTCCAGCTGAGAGGAAAAATTGCTGATCTAAATGCTTTTCTCCTGAACATGACAGAAACAATTATTCATTTAGGCTTTTGTAAAGACTATTGAGCTTGGCAAAATGTTGCTCCAGGGGTAAAATCAGTGGAAAAAAGTTTCAAAAACATTTTAAAAGCCCTACTTCTTTTAGATAAGGAAACTCCAGTTTTCCCATATCAGAACAAATCTTCACAATAAATCTGAGTTTATCTTAAATAGAAAGAAACAAACAAAAATATAAGAGAACAATTACCAAGATCACCACTGGAATGCAAAGTGTTGCAGAACCGTACTCATTACCTTCCAACCTAAGAAAATTCACCCTTTTACATGGATTCTGGGTGACCAAAGTATTTCCACAGCTTAAGCTACTCCTTAAGAAGAAAATCTCATTTCCAGCTGCCTCGAGACCTTATCCCTGTCTGTGATGGGTCTGGTACCAGTTCCCCTCAGAGGGCTCAGGACCATTAGCATTAGGACAGCACAGCGAGGGGCCGGGCACGTGCCTGGCAGCACCCACTGCTCCGGCACGCACTACCTGAGATTCCCCATAAATGAAATCGCCGGCATCGGCTCTCATGTTCATTTCACAGGCGGCTGCTCTGCTGACAGGTTTCACACGCTGCTACCATGTCTTGTCAGCTTTTTACTCTCAGGCCAATGCTGGCTCACCAGCTCCGATGTATATACATAAAAATAAATGGCTCAGAAACCCCAATAAAGTGACAGATAACATAATGGGACCTGGCTTCAGAAAATAAGCTTGTTTATGGAACCTCTGTGCCTCCAAATTTGATTTATGCCATGCAGGCTGTCTCTCAGCAAGGGCTTGAGGAGGAGGCTTTGCCGGTGCCACCTTCCCACAGGTGATGGGGAGACGGATGCTGGTTAAGAGCTGCCTTTAGGGCTCCTGCCCCAAGACTGGCTCCATTAGCGTCAGGAGCAGATTTAGCCGATGTGATCTTCCTCCGCTTCCTGCAGGAGCTCAGTATTCTTGCCAGCAAATGTCCCAGCCAGGTCCCACACCTGCCCACTTCGGGAAGCTCTCCTCACCTCCTCTAACCCTGCTCCCACACAACTCGCTTCCTCAGGCTTTCTGGGCTTGCCCACGCTGTCTGCAGCCTGCAGGGAGCTGCAAAGAGCTCAGGGCTTCAGCAGCCGGCAGAGCACACGAAGTAAAAGCAGACAGTGCCTGAAGGAGACCATGTGAGCTTCAAACAGGATTGCTCCTGATGGCGTGAGCGGGTTCTCCTGGTAGCCCCTTTGCTCTGGGCTGCAGATGGTCCTTATTCAATCTCTCGCTAGAAGAGCTTCCTTGCAAACAGGGATAATCCTTCATTTGATGTTTGCTCCCTTGGATATCACTGTTCACAGCAAGCATCGCAATTTGTGTTTATTCTTGCCAAGCCATGTTTATTCTTGAGCCGCTTTGATTGTTACAGTGAAGGCTGGGATGGCTCTTTCAGTCAAAGTGCCTGTTTCCAGGGGGCTAATAATGACAGACTGTCAATCTGGAGACACCAGGGAAAAATTCGCAGCCCCTCCTGTCACAGAAAACAATCAGCCACTGCCAGACCCCACACTTCGTACTTCTCAATCTTCGATATGTGGCTGGAAGATCCTTAAGCTCCAGCCTCAAGTGGACGTGCCAACAGGACGCTGGCCCCAACACCCTTCCTGCAGAGCCACAGTTTATAAATGCCCTGAGACACGGGCGTCCAAACAGCACAGGGCAGATGCCTGCTGCAGGCTGAGCCTAGCAGAGCCTGCACGGTGGAGCAGGGCTGCTGGGACAGATGCACCAGAGCTCCTGCCCCAGAGAAACTCTTCAGAGCAGTCCTCGGAGTTCAAGCTAGGGAGAGTGGGTCAGGGTAACTTGCTGCAATTTCCTACACCGTGATCGATGCACCCAGCAACTCCTGCCCCCAGCCCAGGCTCCCACGGGCAGAGCAAACCGCTGGCTAACTGCTGCCAAGCACCAGTCACCCCCTGAGAGCAACATTTACCCCTCCTAGATGCAGGATCACACACACAGAGTTGCTGCGGCAGAGCAGGGGGACCTTGTGCTCAGATGGCAACCACGTGGCTCCTCATTCCTTGTTTTAATCTCCAGGCCTTCATCCCATTCAGATTTTAATCAAACCTTACATTATGCTGCCATTCGTCTGGGGCTTAGTATTAAGGAGGGCTGTGGGGGAGGTTTCCCCTCAAATTAAATAATTAAAATGTTTTTCTCAGGCTAAATAATTTTAATTTTTCCCCCCAGCAGACCAGTGACAATAAATATTTAATACATTCCTTGCTTCACTGCATCCAGCTTGTTGCCATTTTAGAAATCATTTTATTGCGTGTATTTTTCTTCTTTTAATTACAGTCACCCAGTATCAAACCGCTTCAATAAATAATCAAAGGCAGGGGAGAGATGGGGCAGCCGTGATGCTTCAGGAGACGTGTGCTGTGCTACCAGCACGAGGAGGTACGCAGGAGAGGCAGGGGAGGCATTCATCCCATGCTGGCACCATCACTTCTGCTTGGGGCTCACACCTGACCCCCACCTTAGCTGGCTGCGGCAGGTCGTTCCTCTGGGGTTACGAAATGACCCCTTGGGAAGGGACGCGGTGCTTGCCAGCTCCAGCACAAATGTCCATCCTGCCAATATCCTCTCTGGCAGGGGCCAGCAGCAGCTGCCAGGGCACGGGTGTAAAAGCTGGCCGAGCGTGCACTGACACCTCCCCAGGACATTCCTCCAGCCGCTGGCAATCTGCGGCTGAAGGACTTCCTGAGTCAGGCATCCTAGCTCTCCTTTGAAAGCCCTCAATGGATTTATTTTTATTTTATTTTTCTTCCAGGAATTTCTTTAATTACAAGGATAGCCCGAGCGCTTCTTAACTGTCCAAACTAGCCACTGATTTCCAGCACCAACCGGTAAAGACACGCTCTGTGCCGGCAGCGATAGGTGAGCTGCCGGCGATGCTGGGGACAGCAAGGGGAGACAGATATCAGAAACCGTCCCCCCACTGCTGGAAGCTGGAAAGCTGGGAGCCGCAGCCCTTCACTGCGTGGCCAGATCCTGCTGCTCCCACAGCCATCCCCGCAGCCACCGGGCAGCGGGGCAAGGAGAGAGTTACCATCTCCCACAGCCACCACCGCAGCCAGACTGGTGAATGGTATTAGCAAAAATGAATAGAAATACTACATGAAGCTAATAAGATCTGAGGGGAGCTCCTTAGACAAGTTGATTTCCAAATTGGACTGACTTTAACCTCACATAAATAAAAATGAACGCTTATAAAATATGGTAGAAAAATCCATAAGGGCAGATGAAGGCATTGATGCATTTTTATCTCCCTCCTGCACTGGCGGTACAGAGCGAGGCTCCACGTGCTGCTCAGGATCCCCACGACCCTGCCTGTGCTCCAGGTTACCCAGGCAGGTAGTGCCTGCAGCTAGACTGGGTCTCCAACAGCAAGTGATGCTCTGAGGTGTCCCCCAGCCTCCAGCAAGGTACAGGGCTGGGGAAGCTCCCCTGGGCTAGCTGCCTGCACCCTTCGCTCCAGGCACGATGGAGGAGGCATCAAGCAAGAAGGGGCAGGGGCTCAACCTAACCCCCCAAGAGCACTGAGCTATACAAACCCTCCACCTCTGGCTGCCAGAGAAGCTCCCTCTCCTGTATCCAGGCATCTCTTTTTACTACACTCAGAGGAACACGACATCACCACCCAGCCTGACAAATTCAGCTTGAATTCTCCCCTGCTTCCATAAAGCACAGCAGCTGGACACACATCACACGTGCATGGAGCCAGGGGGATCTCACAAGCTTATATTTTTGTAGGGGATCACCGCTAACAAAGGGCCTGTCCCAGAGTTCTTCAACCTAAGCAGAAGATGAGAAGAACCAGAAGGAGAAAAGAGGATCGCTGCCTGACAGATGGGTGGTTCTCGCACTTGCACCTGAGCCATCGTCACCAGTTTGGGACAGAGGCTGGCAAAGGAGAGGTGAAGGGCAGAGAGACATTTCTCGCAGGGTGCATCTAGGAGCTCCTCTTTAAGCAAGAGGCACCAGGGTAGAAAGCAGAGCTGGGAGACACAGCGAGTGCTGGCAGAGGCTGTCACCAGAGGCTGACTGACAGTGAGAAACCCCGCATGGAGAGGGACTACAAGGTTAACAGGCAAGCAAGCTGTGAAAGACCTGGAGAGCAGAGACAGGTAACTGCTGTTTGCCAGCAGGAACCAGCAAAAGCAAGTAAAGCATGGGTGACACGAGCAAAATGACAGGCGAGGAAAATGATCCTTGCAGCAGAGCTCTGAACAGGCAGGAGTAGGAGAAGATTGCATTTGTCAAGGCCAGAGAAAAGGATGTTGAAGGAATTGAGCCGTGAGATGATGACACTCCAGACGAGAGTTTTAGCTGTACCTTAGCAACCCGGTGTGAGGGAATGACGCGGGCCAAGCACAGCCAACTGGCCTGCAGGAAACACCAAGCTGGCCCTTGGATTGGGGTAACCTTCAGTTACCCTCGTGGAGCTCGCACATGGATGCTGAAATCTGGGTCCGGGCAGCACAGGAGGTGACGGCAGCTGGGGAGCCGTTCCTGAACTCAGTCGTTTGCAGATCATCTTCATCGTGCCAGCAGACAAGACAAATGAAGAGGAAGAGAGAAAACCAGGAAAGATGATTTGGGTTACTAAGGGAGTACAGATCTTCAACAGGTGTGTGGGGTGAGGGATCAGGAGGAAGGAAACATTCTGCCAGTGCAGAGCTCCTGGCAGGGAGAACTTATCAGCATCAGGGAAAGAAGGGCACGGGGCCAGCCCTGTGCTGGAACTGGAGGAGCAGAGCCAGCCAGCAGTCATCAACAGCACGTTCAAAAAACTACAAGAACTGAGGGGGTAAAAAGGGTGCAAGAGATATGACAGGGTCTAAGGTAAGGGGAAGAAAAGCAGGCTTATCTGGGAAGGCAACATCAAAGGAGAAAGAGGTAGGGAATCGTGGTGCACGGAAAAAGTCAGTGTACCCCCTGCAAACTGAGCCAAGCCCCTGGCAGGTCAACTGGGTGACAAGCACCGGGAGGCAAAGCCCTAAACCAGCTGGCTCAGAAATCCTGGTAATGGCAGCAGCTCACCTATAAAAAGGGGTCTGGCCTTCAGAAAATAACGTGAGTGATACCAAAGCAGAGCAGCCTTAAATATCCATTTCCTCCACACAAATAACGCTGCCTATAACTTTGGCTTTACAAGCAAATATTTACAGGGCATCAAATCCACAAAAGATAACTGAAACCACTTCTGGGCTGCTCAGTACAGAGCCAAGTTGCTCAGAGATGAGCTCCCCTTGCCTAAAGCGAGCAAGGGGCCTGGAAAAGAAGGGTGGGTCCCTGGAGGGGCTCGCTAGCTGCCCCTGGGAGCACACACCCGTCCAAAAGCACAGACAGTTGTTTGATGCCAGGTGCCGGTGCAGAGCTGGTTGTGTTCGCAGCAGGTTTGCTGGCAGTCAGGGGAAAGGTGTGTGAACTCTCAGCTCTGCTTCTGCCAGGAGGTATAACCTGGGGGTGATGGAGGAGGCAGGGTCCAGCAGCTAGAGGCCCGTGCTCACCCATGAAATCCAGGCTCAACCAACGCACCACTCCCCAGTACCAGCAGGTGCCGGCTCAAGAAGAGGGCATGTATTTCAGCCTCACAAGGGTTGTACCATTTATGAACCTCCCTGGCCTCCAGGGAGGCCTCCAGTCCTCCTTGCCACCCTCTCTGGCACTGCTCAAACGCATTTTTGAGAGACGTGCCATTGCTACACAACATCAATCCTGAGGAACCACTCCCCAAAACTGCGGACATGTCCCAGGGGAAGCCGGCCGGTCCCTTTTCCAGCCACCTCCTGGCAGCTGGGGGAGCACCAGGCACATGGCAGTTGCAGTGCTTCTGAAATAATATCGTGAATAATGTGGTACACAATTTTGAATCTATAAAAAAAAGGCAAAGCTTTTTGACCCAGTTCAGGAGCAAAAAAACAAACCAAGAAACGTCAACCCGTATACTAAATTCTCCAAGGATTTTGTGGCACCGAAATTCAGGCTCAGAGCAACTTTCTAGGAGAGAGGAATTCCCGCTGTGTCCCTCCTCTGCACTCACCACTCATTATCCTCAGCGTGGAAATTTTTCCTGCCATTTCCAGGAGGTGCTTTGAGCTGTTATTCAGCTCAAAACGTTCTGTGCAGTGAATCCAGATTGGACTCGGTAGGCAGGGGCAACAGGAGGCTGCAAGCAGGAACAAAAGCCCCGCGCAACACACATAGAACACTTCCAGCCTTGAAGGGCTTACCACCCCAAGTCCAGACCTTGCAAACTTCTCCTGAGCTTTACTGGGCAAATTTGGCTGAATTTGGCAGTGCAAGGAATTAAGCCCATGTGTGAGTCGGTGTAGGAACGTGCGAGGGGCACGCGCCCCTCGGGAGGGCTGAGGACACGGCGTGCACCCGCTCCCCTCTCCGCTGCCTCGCCACCTTGAGCAGATCAAACACAAAAACCTACCAGCAAGTTCCTCTCCTCCAAAACTGTCATGGTTATTCCAGAAACAAAGGACGATTACAAGGGAAGAAGCCTCCCCCTGCCCCGGGGTGATCAGATTGCTGCTTTCGTATTTTTCACTACCCGCTCGCTGGGAGCTGGAGTGGCGGCAGCATGGGACATGGGACGGGTGGCTCTGCCTGTGGCACAACTCAGGGCTTGGACAAGTCCCCATTCCTCTCATAGGGCACGAGGTGCAGGAGAAAGACTTACAGGAGCTTCATAGCAGGCTCAGGCAGGAACAGACACATAGACGTCCAGGGCAGACTGGGATGAAGACAAGTGAAATCATCTATAAAAGCAATGGATTTACCCCTTCCTCTCTCACCCCTAAAATGCAGGGTTTGTATCAACTCAGAGGTATACAGGTCAAATTTGGAGACGACCTTCAGAAAAAGAAGTGAAAATGAAAATTTCAGACCTGGTTGGTTTTTTTTTTTCTTTTCCCCCTGAACATTTCTGAAACAGAGCACTTCTCACTTAGGAAGCAAGCCAGCATGCACAAACAAGAAGCAAAATGAAATGACCCCAAACAAATGAAATGGATTTTCATGGTTTGTTTCTTCCTCAGGGTGTGTGTGAGGGGAAAGGGATCACTGTCATTCTCCCAGAGAAATTTTTTAACTGTTCTACTTCAGACACCACATTGAAAGACTGAATTATTCAGAGAGCTCTAATTGCAGCTTCGAGGTACACTTCCCTTGCTTTGCAGGGTACCATCTTGGGCAGAAACTACTGCTTTCCCACGGGATACAAGTTCTACCTGCACCCAGAGATCATCATGTACCTATTCCCAACAGCATGATACCTTCGGGGGAAGAGGGTTTTTACAGACGAGCGCATGCGAGGCTCTACACACACGCATAAACTTTGCAGAATGGAAGGAAGAGCAAAAAATAACGAATCCCCTTGCACTCACTAAGTCCAAACAAATAGACTGAAGTGGAAGCCTGATTTGCATCGGTTTGATTGAAGATGTAATTTGCTGCTGAATAAATGTGGTTGCATCCAAATCAAACCTTTAGTCCCT
>NW_009731221.1:34805-82266 GCF_000703405.1 Apaloderma vittatum | reverse complement strand
TTCTTCCCTCAGGGTTTGCCAACCTTTAAGGCTGACCAAGAATGATGTATTACAAGAAGGAATGGCCTTAAATAAGAGAAGGGCAAGTTTGGAATACATTTAAGGAAAGACTTCCCATAAGGAAGAAGGAGACATTTAAAAAAAACCTCCAAGAAAAGGTGCCAGCACTAGGAATGATGGCAGCCAGCCCAGCCCCACATCCCACACAGCATCATCTCAGGATTCCAACATCCCTCATGCATGGCACTGCACCCCACGTGCCGTGGGGCTGGGGCTCTGTTTTCACAGCAGTCTGCTGCTCAGAGCACTTCATATCTACCGTGGCTCCCCTCAGTCCACCCCACGGGTCCCCATCAGTGCATGCAGCTTTCCTGGTGCCACCGTTTCACCATGGTTGCCCATAGCATAGCAATTTCAATGCTATTAAAATTGGGGGGTATTTTCCAGAGCTTTTCAGGAACCTCTCCTCCAGTAAAGCCTAGAGAGATCCAGACCTTTCCTCGTATCTCACTGGCTTATCACAAGCACCACCTGGCTGGAATTGGCACTTAAATGTCTTCCTCAGGCTATCACTGACTGGGTGAACCTGCTCCCCTTCATAGACCGGCTACAGGCTGAGCTCCCTTGCTTGCTCTCTTTCCCAACAGTGCTGTATTTACAAGATCCCTCCAAGGTCACTATCGATTACTCAGGCAGCCTTGGCCACACAGCAGCTACCAGAGCAGCAAGGATCCCGTCAGCCACTCGGGCAGGGAGCAAAGGAGAAACAGGGCCCAGCAAGAACAGCGAAGGAGGATGTAGCCCCCATCCTCACCAGCCCCAGCCTGACACGCCACGGTCCTTCCCCTCTGCCTGCCCCAGTATCCACATTGCAGTTGTACCCAGCTGTCAGGCAGCATAGTGCTAAGTAGAGAAGACAAAAGCCAGCACAAGGGAAAGGACAATAACTGGCACAAAGTTGAAAAAGTGTGTGTTATAGCCAGGGAGGAAGTTACTCGCACGTTACCGAGCAGCTCTTTGCTTTGCCCTTCGTCTGAAGCCCTGGGGAGTTGCAGCCACGCTAGGAGCATACAGCAGAGCCATGCATCTACTGGGCATGAATTCTGCCCCTGCGCAAGCTTCACTGCTCCAACGGCAGCTTCCCATCACAAAGCATCCCTGGGAAGAGCAAGGATACTCACAGCCTCAATTTATGTGAGAGAAATTCATCACAAGGCATGCCAGCCTTTCATTCAGGACAATTTGTTGCAGGAGTTATAAACCGAGGTGCTGGGAAGCCAGCTGTCAGACCGGGAGCACTGCAGATTGGCAAGGCGGAGAGGGCTGCCTCTCCACGAGGGACAAGAGACACCTAAT
The DNA here is from genome assembly GCF_000703405.1 of Apaloderma vittatum. Lineage (NCBI taxonomy): Eukaryota > Metazoa > Chordata > Aves > Trogoniformes > Trogonidae > Apaloderma > Apaloderma vittatum. Next base: position 80,910 of record NW_009731221.1, on the reverse strand, counting down.
AAACATTTACGGGGCAGTTGGGGCGATAAGCAGCATGTCTGCTCCCAAAGTGGGCGCGGAGGAGAGAACTGGGCAGGGTAGGCAGCCTCATCCCTGGACACTGTTTGTAACTTGGAGTCATCACTCAGAAGCAAGGACCATGGTGCTGGCAACGTCAAGGCTGGAGGAAGGGAGAGAGGGAGAGATTGATTATCCCATAAATCAATTGCTGGGCACTGATTACAAAATAAACCACCAGGGCAAAGGTCAAGTGCTTTATTATATCACCCAGCCCACAAGATTTATTTACCACTTGGGCCATCAGTCCCTCTTGCCATCTATTACAGGGAGCTGCAGCTCTCGCTTCCCAGCTTCAGGCATGGCTTCTGCCTAGAGGCACAACCAGGCACAGCCCTGCAGGCAGCAGCACAAGGCTTAGAGAAAAGACCCAGCAGCCAGGACTGGCCAGGTCCAGGCATCGATCCTGTAGGACCTTCACAGCCACGTCAATGAAGCTGGGAAGGGTGACAGCCAGACAGACAACGGTAGCAGCTGAGGGTGGTCACCAAGTCCCCCATTGCCATCAGACTTGCCTGGAAGGAAATCACTTCTTCACGGTAGGAGAGACCAGAGGAACATGGTCTCTGCAGAAAAACATTAGGTCTGGATGGTGTCCCCCATGCAGAGACTCCCACAGTGGGATGGCCTCTGTGTGCACTTGCCATTTCTTTCTAGGTTCCAGGAAAGACCGAACCCTTCAGGAGCATCAGCAGCTTCCCAGCAGGGGAGCAGGGCCTCACTCCAAATCACATCTGTACCCAGCCAAGCTTTCCACGCTCACTTCTACCATTTGAGCTCTATATCCATACAGGGAGAGCTGCAGAGACTGTCTCACAGCACTCAACTGGAATTCAGAGTACAAAACTTTAGGTTTTTTCCCCCTCCTTTCCTTTCTAACTTTAGATTTTAAACACAGGCAGCAATAAGAGGAATTCCTGGGAGTATTGTTCATCTGTTTCCCATAAGCTGCTTGTCACTGACCACAAAAAGATTTTTCAGTCTGGCTCCCAAAATATAAAAACCCTAAAATGGACATTTTTGAGTCCTTCGCATCAAAGTGAAGGAGAATAACGTCAGAGCTGTAGGACGTGTGTGCGCACATACTCAGAGGGTGGCGAAGAAACATCATGGGGAGGAGGAGAGGTGCCAGCCTGTGTGCTGCAGGCAGGGTGCCTGCTGCCTGCCTCCAACCACGCAGCCCACGGCTCGGGGAGGCAAAGGCACCAGCCTGGGTGCTGCCGGGTGGGCTGCGAGGGGGTGCAAGGACAGAGAGCCCGGGATGGGGCTGTTTCCACTTATGGATGTTCCCACTGACCAGGACGCTGTTGCCCCCACCCTCCCCACATGACGGCACGCTGCCAGAATGGTTGCTGCAGTTGGCACTTGCTTGGGAGTTTATTTTTCTCTCCAGAAACACTGAATGTTTCGACTCTTATTTTAGCCCATCTGCCAGCAGACTCCAGCTCACGGGCCAGACACGCATTCCCACAAGCCCGGTTGGACACCAGCATGCAGAGGGCTGCCACTCCTGCCCTACTCCTACTGATGTCACCCTCCCAGTAAGCTGGACCTCCACCCAACTTCAACAGTCTCCAGCTTGAAAACACAAGGCAGCCTCATCTCCAGTAGGTAAAGCCCCCGTCTCAGTTTCTCTGATTTGTAACAAAAACATTCCCAGTCTTCCAGGAGCTTTCTATGTCTCAGCAGAGTCCGAAAAGCTCAAGGACCTGTGATTGCTCCACAGGTCCCCGCTTTCCCAAGGAAGGTAGCAAACTCCACAGGAGAAGTCCGAACAGCGCAGAGAAGGGCATCTCCAGCAGTAGCTGTGTTGCTCTCGGGACTTACGTTTCCCACCGCACGCGTGGGCTCCTCAAACGCTCAGGGTGTGATAAGCAGCCAGCCCTTTCCACACTCTCTTAAGGAAACCGATGGCAATAACACATAACTGCAAGTATTGCTCGCCTCATTTCTGGAGGATTTTGCAAATCCCTTGGAGTCAACAGTATATTACTTTTAGGACTCTGTATGTCTGCTTCTGCCCCACAGGGGTTTTGACCTGCACACACATCCATCACTCCTATCACTTGGCCTGGCTCCACATTTCCGATGGCAGTAATGAACCAAGGTCAACGTGAGCCAGCTACATTCCCCAGCCCTCCCTTTGCTCCTCCTGGCAGATTTAGAAGTTCACATTCAACCTGAAAGAGGGAAGATGGAGAAGAGCCTCACCAGCTGCAGTTTCTGTAAATGTCAGGACAGGAATTAGATCTTAGCAAGCCTTAATATACTATGCAAATCCTCAAAGCATGACCATGTGTTGCCAGGGCTTTTTATTCCCCTCCATGGTAATCGGAGAGACAAGGATTAAAAAGGGGAGTTGCCACATAACTAGCTTGTTCCTCTGCTTTACTAACCACTCTTTAAAGCCAATACCTGAACACACAGGGCTAAGGCTCCGTCAAGAGCTACAGGCAAAGGTGAGCATTCTCTTAAAGCCTGCTAGCCCAAGACTTTCGCTTGCAGCTCCCTAATTTGGAGTGTATTTTGTGTAGTGCAAGTGGATGAGGCACATGTGCATGCTGCTGGCTGTGTCGAACAGCCACAGCTTTGGCATGTGCGTGGCTGAAAGTGAGACTGTGCTCCATGGAGACAGGAGGAGGAGGCGGCACCACAGGGTGTCCGGGCGTGCTGCTCCGTGTACCTCTTCCTACAACTGCATGTTTACATGGTGGGGTTTTTCTTCCCTTTACAGTTTTGGTTTTTTATGCATCAGGAAACCTCCATCACTTTCCTCTCCTGTAATGACGTTGACCTGATTAAAATTTTTATTGGATTTTACAAAATAATTTCATACATACTGTTCCCTGGAGCCCTGCAGGGTGGAGGGAAGGCGGGGGAGAGAGAAAGAAAGAAGAGAGTATATTAAGAATGAGGTGGAGAAGGAAAATATTTTATTTTACTCTGAAATGATTTTTCCTGAATGAATAATAGATTAGAAATCTCACTTTTTTTTTTTTTATTAAATAGCACTCGTACAAGTGCCCCTGAAACATGCAGGCATGAAAAAGTCACCACTTGAGCATTTTGGGCCTATTTCACTAACAGCTTTGCTTTCCTACTGCAGCTCCCAACCCTTTTTACCACTTCTCAGCGCTAAGCAAGCCACGGCTAATGGGATGCCAAAGCCTCAGAGGAGGGCAGGAGCACGAGAAGACAGACCTCCGACCCTCCTGGCCATCCGTGGCACCTTGGGCAGTCAGCCCAAAGCATCCTCTGCAGCCTGACTCCTGTTTTGATGTGATGCTCTTAAGACCAAGCTGGGTAGAGGTAGCACATTGTGCCTCTCCTGTGGGGAGGAGAGTCTCAGGTTGGTCCCAGGGACTCCTAAGAATTTCTTATTAACAAAAGCAGCACGTTGTGTGGGTCCACACACCAGACACCTGGCTCCTACCTCCCTGTCCCCTGCCTTGGCCAGTGACAGCTCGGTAAGCCCGATGTGCCCAGGGGAGTTCACTGAGCAGGGCAGACCTCTGGGAATCTTGAAGCAAATGAAATACAATTGACAAAGGAGAGCTTGAAAGTTGTGACTGTTTGGCTATTTTAGCATTTTTCTACTGCTTTCCCTCCCTGCCAAGGTAATGTCCTAACACTAGTGTTTCAGGCATAGAAAATTCCCGTTATTTTGCTCCAGACCCTAGAAAGAAGTCAGCTCTTTGCTAGTTTGAGGAACATCATAGCAATTTAGTTACCCAATTCCACCTTTCATATATTTAAATTAGATTGCAACCCTCTGGCCCAGGGACTAGCTGTTGCCTTCCAGAGGAAGGCAGCCACTTCTGCAACAGACAGCTTTGCACCCTGGGTCCCAGTAGAATTTAAAAATAAACAAATAAATAAAAGCTTTTCAGGGACCTCAACATTTGCTTCAGACGTCCTTTCAGTAGTACCCCCACAGGGCCGGCACCTTTTGAAATTTAGTTTCCCTGGTGGATGCTTATGGAATAAATATTTCAGTGTTGCATAGATGCCTCACCAGAACCCCCACAAGGGGCAATAAGTGTCCGAGCCAAACGTGATGACAGCTGAGTCTCAGGTGACAGCAACCACAGTCGAGTGAAGTCCAGGTGGGGCATCATTCGTGGCCGGCAGCAGAGACCACCTGCAAGTCTCCAGCTCTCCAGGTGCTTCTCAAGATCACATTGCTAGAGGTATTAAGGCTGTCTGGGTAACTTTTAATAAATGTTTTAGAATGGGTTTGTGGGGTGAGGGTTGAAATTTTTCCCAGCATCATGCTCCCTAACAATTGCCGTTTGATATTTCCCTTTCTTCCTGCAGCAAGCGTTCAGACGAGCTCCAGGTCAGACCACCTCTGCTGAGCTGGGAGGGGACCACAACCCCCTAATTTCGCCTTCCCTGCCACTTGCCTGGGTGGGACAGGACTGCTGTCTTACACTGCATTCTCCACATCCCCTGTTGTAACAGAAAGCCGTGGCAAAGTGTCACCTCACCTCAAAGTGCAGACAAACCACCTCAGTCCCAGCAGTACTGCGTAGGGTACCGCAGCCTGGGGCTTCCCAGGGCTCTGTGGTCTGCCCTCAGGGCACCGTCCCTCCTGCTCCTGCCATCACCCACTGCAGCGCTGCGATTTCAGGCTGCATCTGTCACCCAACACATCTTAATCCTGACTTCCAACACTCCCTGCTCCTCTATTCCCACCTGAGCCCCTCCTGGGCAAGGGCTGAGGACAAGTGGAGCCAACCCATGCAGGCTCTGTACAGAGAACAGCTCTTCTGCACCCAACCTGGAGACCAGCAGAGCCGAGATCTGGCAGCAGGAAGAGATTTGCAATCTACTGAATAGCTAACTGATAAATACTACAGCGAGAAAAGTCCAAGTCCTGGATCAAAAAAGACTTATAGTGTTAAGCTGTGCCTATGGTCCAAGAAGTGGAGAGCACCTGCAGTCGCTATTACATTGCCCCACACCTAGCACAAACGGTCATTTGCGTCTGACTTATTTCGAGTTAAAGACAGCAACAAAGAAGAATATAAAGCCTCCCCAAGAGGCTAAGCACAGCAATTCACTGGGCAGCCCAGCCGAAGCGAGATGCAGAATGGCAGCTGCTCCTGCCAGGGGGCAAAGCCAGCTCCTGCCTCGGGAGCAGCAGCAGCTCCCGCTGCGGCACGGTGGCCTCAGCCCTGGCCCAGGGTCTCAGAAGGTGGACAAAAAATGAGAAGCATTAATTTCCACTCTGCAATGGGCTACAGGCTCCAATCAAACCTCAATCTTTCTTGAATTTGGACACTAATCTTTAAAAAGAATAACAGCTCCCATTCGATATTTGCATTTTACTCTTCCTGGTTTGTGAGCAGAGAGAAGGCAGACACAGCCCCTCTCTACCCGGCAAGCAGCTCATGCATAGTGCTGAGCTAAAGGAATCTCATACATGATCTGCAGGACCGCTTCCAGACCTCACAGCTCCATCCTCTCCCTGAGGAGCTCCTGGGAAGCCTCCAGGCTTTGAAGCTCACATCCACGTATCAGCAGCCCTCCATCCATGCTCCCTGGAGCGCCTGCCTCGCTGCTGCGGGCAGCCACCAGCTCACCGACCGCTGGCTTGGCTCATTCCTTGTCCCTAAACCACACACGCAGATGGGTTTAAACACATCAAACAATTTCCTAACCTCACATCTCCCCACAAGCAAGGGCTGAAGCTGTCACAGGCATGTTACATGGGGCAAATGGAAGAGGCATGAATTTGGGAACCCTTGATCTGCTCCCAGATTGGTTGGAAGGGACATGTCAACATTGGCTTCCACCAACCCCTGCAGGCAAAAGCCATCTTTTATGGGCAGGCAGTTAACAGGCAGCGTGTAAAAGGAACTTGTAGATCACACCACAAACACTACGGCCACAAGTTGCATCTCCTGGCACTCACCAAAGCAGCGGAGCATTAACTGGGTTCCCTTGGCACACAGGGGACACTTGTGCTGTTGCCGCTTTGCCCTGGATAACGAGAGCTTTAATCTCCAAGTTTGTCAATTTAGCACCTTGCCAGAACTAGGACTCATTTTTAGTATTAAAAATAATGCATATTTATCAAACCTAGTCAGGCAGCAGGGAGGGGGAAACAGCTGGCAGCAGTCTCCCTCTCCCCATCTGACATGTGCTTGCCATTTTTCGTGGTTTCAACAGCTCTCCAGCTCTAGTCCTTATAATTATGGTGGAAAAACCTCACACTCAACCATATTGCCTTGCAGCCAAGATGCCAATGTGTTTCCACATAAAAGCCTCACTGCAAAAACCCTAAAATTTTTCAGAGTCTCTGCTTTATTCCCATTCTCCCTTACATCATTGTATTCACACGGTGTTCAATTATTTACAAGCATACAAAACACTCCAGCCTCGATTCTCAACCAGCATTAATCAATGAAGTGCCAGCTAAATCAACGAAGCTACAAATACTCGCTCCAGAGAAGGATCTGTCCTGCTGTCCCTGAAGACCCCTTCTTCCCTCCACAGCACACATCAGGAAGGCGAGGATAAGAAACAGTTCGTGGCTGGTTGTTGGTTTGCTGCGTTTATTTTTTTTTTCCATTCCCCAAGTTTGCCAGACACATGCAAGCACACTAATGCCCACAGAGACCTGCTCACCACCACTGACCTACTTCTCATTCATGTGCCTGCAGCACACTTGTCTCCCATGGCAGCCCCAGGTGTTTCTGGAAGCAGCCATCCACACTTTGCCCAGAGCCCTGTGGCAGCACCGGGAGCTCTGCACACGGGGCAGGCCCCTGGGTACCACGACAGCATCCTTGACTCCAGTGACAGATAAGGCTTTCTGATTACTCAGCCAGGCCTGGTGCTGGTGCAGCATCATCTGCCTCCAGTCTGCTCCTTCAGGGCTTTTTCTCCATCCTTTTCAAGTGGCAGCTTTCCAGAGAGGTCCAAAGGGAGACACGCTTCCCCTGGCTGGTGAGCACACGGGGCTAAGGCACACGTAGTCTCCTTTAGAGATGGCTGATCATTTCTAGCTATCCAGCCTCCACCACTTGAATTCAACAAAACCAGCAGAGCCCCAGGACATACATCGCAAATCAGAGAGGCCAGTGGATATGGGCCATTCCTCTAAAGCTACGGGGCCATCTTCAATCAATTAGTGCTTTTTTTAGAATGGATGAAGCCCCTAAGCTTTCCACGAGACCAGGGCCAGTACAACCAATCTTTCAGTAAGCCTCTTTATCAGGACTTTGTTATCACTCTAAAAGCAGAAACTGACTTTTGAAAGACATTTTGTTATTTGCACCTTCACTTAGAATCAGAAAGTGAAGAGTTTATGAAAACATAATACGAGTGTAAAGAATAGGTCTGTTCCCTTGAGAGCATATTCACGCTCAGACTGGAGCATCACATGTGAAACCCTGGGTTGCTGGGCATCTCATTAGAAGAAGAGAGTTTAAAACTACTCCTGTTACAAGCATCAGTTCACAAACTGAGACCACTCCATTCAAAACCAAAAAGCCAAGGAAGTGCAGGAGACAGATACCAGCCTGGGTCTTCCTGCGCTGAACCCAGCTTACTCATCCCTCATGTACCACCACAGCAAAGAGATGTCACAAGACCTTCATCATGACTGGAATCATAACATCCATGATTCACATGGAAGACTTTTTATACAAAGTACCGAGATAAAAATAAAATGAAGAGGAAAAAGCTTAGCAAGAAACTTGTTTCATTCCCTACAAGATAGATAAACCGAGACGAACGTAAACAGCTCAACTTGACCCAAATATTTTTTTCGTTGCTGAGTAACCCTGCAAAAAAATGTTATCTCAATAGCATCTGTGGAGATTAGATGGAAGGGAATTTTAAACAAGCATTCCTTGTCCCTGCTTTCAGGGATTTCAGCCTGGACATGAACTCTTGGGACTGCTGCTCTTGTAGCACCCCTGACCCCACCGAGTGAGGAATGAACGGTTCAGGAGGGCAGGAAGTATCTGTAACATCTCCAACACATTAACATGCTGTCGACATGAAGGTTTACATGAAACATTTGGGGTTACAGCTTTTCAAATTCTTCTAAGAGAAGGATGTGGCTGCTTTGCGAAGGCTCTGAGCAGGAAATACACGCTCAGGCCATGACTACAGCAGGAGGTGGGAGGAGGGGTAGTCACAGCAGATGGCTTTGAGCCATTTTGGGTGGCAGTAGGCACCCGCTGAAGGGCTCAGACTTTACAACCCACACTGGCTGCCATATGTTGTGACAGTGGCTCAGCATCACACAGGATCCAATTTATAGCATACTTCATGGCTACAAGTACCACACTACCCTCTTACTGCTCTCCCTTTGTACAATCACCTTTCCATCAGGCATCTTCTAGCACCTTGCTATCATATTTACTGATTACTTTTTTTCATGTCTTTGCAGGAAGATGGAGATCTGATAGATCAGCTGAGAGATTCAGGCATGAGGTTTTAGTCTCATTTGTGCTCTGGAGGTCAGGCCCGCTCACTCCTCCACTCCCTCCTGACAGATAAGCGCTATCTCAACAACACACAGATGCTCTTAGAGATCACCTTGACCCCAGCTAAGCTGTGCAGCATTTCTGCTGTGCACGTCCTGCAGTTGGAAGCATGCAGCAAGCAAGGCTGTACCTGTGACACTGTGACCTCGAACAGGTAGGGCAGGGAGATTCCAGCTCTGAAAGTAGCAGCCCTTCCAGTAACAGCAGACTCTCATGTTGAATTTCTCCTGGAGTAACTCAGGGAAGTGAAAGCAGGTGAGAAAAGAAAGACCTGGAGGTGGCAGGGTGGAAATTGGTCTTGATCAGCCAGGGCTCAGAGGAAGAAGCTGCCCACGGCACCTGGAAACAGGCTGCAATGAAAAGAGGAGCACAAAGGGTAGAGCAAAAGCGCAGCGTTGCTGTGCTGTCCTGTGCTTGTGTTACACAGCAGCAGCAATACAACCCCAGCGCTGTGGGCTGACGGGGTGACACCTGCAGCCCAACAAGCTCTGAAGCTGGGGGAAGTGGGATGACTTCCCCCAACCTGAGAGCAGGGTCTTTCCACCCTGGTGTGGGAGAGACTTCCAGCTCTGGAGGACTTTTGGGGAAATACGGCAGTCTGCTCAAAGTACTTAGTCTCAGTCACATACTGACCTCTTCATGGGCTGGACCTTCTGCCGCACATGAGAGAAATGAATGAGAGGTCAGTTCACACTTGGTCACTGGAAGGAGCAGGTCACCCTGAACCACTGGTTTTCATGCCAGTTGCCAAACTGAAGATTAAGGTAATTAATTCTGTAAGGGGTCCTTAAAATATCAACTCAGTGTGAACATTACAGCTCCCACCAGGGCTCCGAGGGAGGACAGTCATCCACACTCGTGCTAGGCAACTGCAATTGCATCTCTCGGATTCATGGAGCATATGGGATATTTTTAACATTTTGAAAGAAACAGCCACTCCGCATTGGTTATTTTAACTCAGTACAGAGTCTGTGCGTTCAGGCCAGTCCTACTGCACGTACATTTGCTGGACCCTTACCTCTCCATGTTTTGCCTCCTGACTCACAGCGGTTGCATTTTAATCCTCAGCTGATGCACCTCCTTGATGTGCACAACAGGCACAGCCAGGGAGCTTCCTGGAGCAAGTGATCTCAAAAAATTAAGCTCACTCCAAAAATTTTAGAAATCTGAGATTTATCACAAAGTTCAAACTTTTCTCCCTACTGCCCCTAGGACCCCCATCAGACTAAAATACATCAGCGAGAGCAGACTTTGCTTTTTTTCCAGCTGCTGCCTGAATTTCCACCAGTGCTGACAGCTCTACAGTGCTAGCCCAGAAGCTCCAGTTCACCAAAGAGGTCAACGCAGCCCAGCTGCCCTGTTTAGGCTGGATCAACCAGTTCCATAAAGGAAGTGGTATTGGTTACACCAGGGCAGACCAGTGCTTAGGGGCATTTGGTCCCATGGCAGCATGCTCTGCCCTGGAAAGCAGAGGCATCTGCCTGATCACAGCCTGCTAAAAGCCCTTGCTCCTCCTGCCCTACCTGGCAGCTAACACATCACAGCCAACACATCACAGCCAACACCATAATCCCCTCAGCAAAGTAGCTCTCAGCTGCAACTTAATCTCAACTTCTACTTCAGCTCTCACAGCCAGCTCAAGTGAAAATGAAAAGCAACCAATAAAGGAAAACCCACAAAGGGAAGCAGGTGGTGAGGGCACTAGAGGCAGGGGACATGACTGGAAAGAGCAATGCCACCACAGATCTAGCAGCGCAAACATCAATTGCTTTAATTATTCCAGTGCTTTCCTTCCAGTGGCTGATAATTGCGGGATCCTGCCTGCCCTCCGGTGGCTAAGGAGGAGAGGAAAACCAAGAGCTGTCAGCAGAGCAAGGCTAGGAATGGAATATCCACAAAGGCCTGTTTTACCCCACAGTGGACAGCAGGAAGCTTCAGTGACCCTGAAGCTGCTGACATTTCTCTTGAGCTCCATTGCAGAGTAAGTCTACTGGGACACCTCAGGGGGCAATCTGAACCGCCAGCCCTACCTATGTGGGGACTACAGAGCATGATGTGCTTCTTATCAAAGACACAGGTAGGAAAGAGCATAAACAGAGCAAGGATGGCCCAGATGTTTTGCCCCAGATTCAGCTGCATTTCTGAGGCTCTAAAGAACCAAGGGAATGACTTTCTCCTCTGTCCTGCTGCCCCCATGGCCCCGTTCACAGTCACTTCCAGCTCCCAGAGAATGGCCCCACTGCCTCAGTACACCTCCTGTTATCAACACCTGTATGACAAAGCTGGTTTTGTGCACCTTTATGCTGGTTTGTGATCTGGAGAAGCACAGCTTGGTAAAGCTCAGCTGGGTGACGAGCATGGCACAGCCACTCATCATCTGTCCTGACTGTCATTTGCAAGTGTCACCATTTCCCCCAACCTCTGCCCACAACAGTCCTGAGCCAGCACCAGGCATCAGGCTCGGACTCTCAAGCCTTTAGCAGATCCCCTCCATGGGAATCTAACCCAGCACCACACACAGGATCCCACAGCAGCCACAGAAGAATAAGTAAATAACGTGTCTTAGCTAAACCTTCCTCCATGTGGGCAGGAGCTGGAGCTCCCATTTTTGCTGGCATTGTCATTGCAGTGCCAGAAAGTGACTCATGTCTTTGATAGGAGCTCAGAGGAGAGGGACTAGGAAAATTGCATCTCATCCTGCCTTTCCCTAGCCAAGCCTCTTAACAAGAGAGAGGAAAAAGAAGCATCATTCTTTTTAACACAGAACAACTGGTGCTACAGAAGCACAAACAAGCTCACCCTCCCCTCAGGGCAGCTGGTCAATACTCCCAAGGGCTGCTGTACAGTGGGAAGATCAGGGGTTGAAGGCTGTCAGTGCCTGCAAGGACAACCAGGCGTGTTGTGACGAAGAGGGGACTGAACCCCAGGTCACCAGATCACAGAACAAAAGCTTCCGGAGGAGGAGTGAAAAGTGAGCCCCTGAAGCCTGCAGCAGCATCATCTCCACAGCCGCTCTGCCATCTAGCCACCAGGCTGTGGCAAAACCCCACCAAGGGCACACAGATCCCCACTCCATCACCACTTTGGGGCTAGGAAGCAACAAGCATGTCAGGGTCCAGGAGAGGCACTTCACTGGCAGTGGCCAGCAACACAACGTACGTACTGCAGAGGGGAAGCTCTGGTACATTCACACGCACTGCCCTGTTCCCCAGGGACCCAATTCCAAGCTCTCTAAAAATCAATGAGATAACAAGGAGATGAGTTGCAGCCAATATGGATTTGTCAAGAGCAAATCACATCAAGCCAATCTATCTTCCTCCTATAACAGAGTTACAGGCTTTCAGCAGAAAGCACTACCTGTCAAACACCTCAGTTTTAGTAAGGATTTTGACACTGTCTTGCCTGCCATCCCCATAAGCAAGAGAAACCATGATAGGGTGGGTATAAAACTGCTCTGATAGTCATATGCAGAGAGCAGATGCCAGTGGTCTCCTCTGCTACAAAGAAAGAGCACATTGACAAACACGATTTTGTAGGAGGCTGTCGTATACCAGCCCCCTTCAGAGCTTTTGCTACTGACCTGGGTGATGGAGCAAAAAGGAAGCTTATTAAATTTGCACGTAGCCTGAAGGTGGGAAGAACTGCAGGTACTTTCAGAAGACAGGATTAGAAGACACTGGCATCTCAAAAAATCATCCTTTTTTTTTTTTTTTCCAGGCAGATACAAGGACCAGGTTTTTCCTCTCAGGCAGGAATAATCAGCTGTCCAAGAGCAATTGTCCAAATTCAAAGACCAAGTTTTCAGGGACTACTGCTTCATTACTCTTGCATATCAAGATGCTGCAAGGGGCCTGAGACTTCTTGTTCTTGGCCTGATGAAAGTAGTGTCTGGGGTCCAAGACAGACCAGCAGCATGTTGTGTTAGGGCAAGCATGTACTCAAGGCATCCCTTCCCAAGCAGCTTGCAAACAGAATCAATATCAATCTAAAAGGGCCCTGGACAGGATGAGAAAACATGAGTTCCCATTCCTAGGCTGCTCTTGATCTAGTGCATCACTGTCACCTCACTGCAAGTGGCACATGCACTGTCTTTTCTGAGAACTGCTTTCAGCAGGGAAGATGTTCAGTGCCAGCACCTCGTCACGCTAATGGTGACAGCCAAGCACATGGTGGATGCGACTGCTGTGCACACTATACACGTTTCATAACACTGTCCCAGCTGCCTTCTCGAGCCTTCCTCGTAACCAGCCGCACCTGATACCGCTGTCAAGCGATCTTCCTCTTCCCCTTCTATATCTCACACCGTTTTAACCTGCAGTCACTGCAAGACAAGGACTTCCCATCTCCAGCCGAGTTTGTCACTGAAAGCAAATAAAGCACAAAAGCCCTGCAAAAATGACCCAGCATGTTGAGATGGGGCAGTTTTTGTGGAAAGCCACGGCCAAGCCCCTGCAATGAGCTCCATTTCTAGACTGCAGGGAAGCAATGCTTGCAGCCATTCTTCACATGATCTTTGGGCTTTCTCCTCTGACCATGCATTTGGTTTTTGTTAGTGCAAGCCAGCAGGGAACTGGACCTTGCAGCCCTGGGAATTCTGATATTCCAGGTAAGTTCATTCACTGCCAGAGTAAGAAAGCAGAGTTTCCAAATAAGTGACATTTCTTTCCCTTAAGAGAGTTGCTTTTGGCAGCCAATTGCAAGGAAGACTGCAAAGTAGCAGTGGATTGATTTGGCTCCTATGGAGGTGATTAACGGGAACATGATCCAACAGCTAAGGCAGGGGACTAGAAGGCAGTGTCCCCCACAGCTGCCATTGTAAGAAGACACTTCCCTCACATGTAATGAGGGAATCCTTGTACAGCACTCGCTGTGCATACATCTCCTGGGGGTGAATACAGTATGGTTTTGCCACGTGCTCCAAGAAGCCAGAGTGAGAAGCAAATGCTTGAAGTGGAAGCAGGAGAAGCAGAATAGGGAAGGGAAGTCAGCATCACACTTCATGTTTAGAAGCACCCAATCAACTGTCAAAACCCTCTTCACTGCTGTGAATGTGAGTGATGGCTATTGACAAGGCAGATTACACAGAGCATCACCCAGACCACAAGCTTTTAGCACCCTGTGGAGCATGACTGAACGCAATCTTACCCTCCCAGAATCAAGTCTGAAATGTAATTAGAGTGAGACTCAGGGTCATCCCAGGGCAGGTCTTTTCATGGTAAGGGGCAAGACAATCTATGCATCAGGAACTTGACCAAATTTAAAGAAAGGTCACAGGAAGAGCCAAAGCAGAGGATGAATTGACTTGTATTTATTACACCAGAAAAGATGGGAGAAAGATCAAGCCATAAAAGCAAGACATTAGTACCTCTATGACCAGCATAAATCTGTGAGGATGCGCCAACTCTCTCACTGGTACTTACTGCGGTTTCTCCTGAAGGATGGGCTGTGCACGTACACCTGCACACACCCCTCCAGCCTAAGAGCCTTACAGCATCTGACAACCTTGGAGCAGCCAGGAGAGGCTCTGCAGCCTGCTATTGCATGTCCTCCTTCACAAGAGCTTGGCCATCACTACTGCACACTTAATGCTGCCGAAAAACCTGTGGAGTTTATAATGGGATTGTCATTGCTTCTGTCATTCACATGGATGCCAGTGCTACAAGCGTGTTCTAGAACTTAGACAAGATCAGCTCACACTAACGGATCACACTGGTTGCTGAATGGGAGTTAGAGGCTATGTAAATTTACCTCAAAAACCGCACCGAGTGCTGGCACAGTTATTAGCTTATGCTTCCTTCATCCTTTGCTGCCTTTAAGTTACTATGTCGGAGCACTTGTGATCCACACTATTAATGCCAAGGTCTCGGCTCATCCCAGCATGAGAACAGTGCCACAGCCACAGTTATTTGTGCCTTTTGTCACCTCTCAGCAACAATACGAGAGCCCTACAGCATGCAAAAAGCCCCATCTGAAATACGCTCAGCCGTCCCCAAGTGCCCTGTAACCTCATAACCACGACGACACCAGGCTGGTTCCCTGCCTCACAGCTCCTGATGCAAAGATCCAGGAGAAATCCAATTCAAGGCGCTTGCACTCATGTCCCTGTAGTCTCCTCAGCAGAGGTAAGGCTGCCTGCTAAGACGGAGTCCTGGGCATGGTACATTTGCTTGTCACAGAGCACCACTGTGCCTCGCGAGGGCTGATCTCACCCGCACACAGCAGATAACTTTGTCAGCCCCTGTTGAGCTGTCTCTGCCCAGGGAGCACAGGTTATCATAAACATTTCCTGCTGCAAACAACTGCATTTCTTTGGGCTACCTGGTCTGACAGAAATACACCATGACATGTGGATTTAAAGGAAATACCCTAGAACACAACTTCCCACTGCAGTCACTTAACCTCTGGGATGACACTGAAATACTCAGATCCTGACAGATGCAGGCACATTCACTGCAATGCATGACTCAAAGATGCTCCGATATATACCCTCAGAGCACAAGGAGCTCTGTCTACAGCCTACACTAACACTGGAGAGCTGATAAAGTCTCAGTCAGCCTGTTCAGTCATATTAAATTAGCGTGGAAGTGGCTTGGTTCCTTTGGAACAGGACTGGCACAGTTTATTTGGAACAGGACAGGTATCACAGACACGAACGGGAGAGGTGGGCTCGCCAGCGCAAGCAATGACTATCATGGCATGAAGTGACAGGAAGAGGTGGTGTTTGTGCCTTTGCTGAGCTCATGCAATTCCCCTGTCGCTTAACTCCTCCATCTGCAAAGACAACTTTGCTCACCTATCAATTTCCTATTTGCATCACTTACAAAGAATAAAGGTCCAGTCCCATGAGGTTCTGATTCACCTCATTCTTTTAAGACAAGTTAATGGGAGCTGTGATAAAAAGCAATATGCCTTGTTTGGATGTGCTGGAAGAGATGACTTATCAAGAAAGGCAACCTCATTGCCTGATCTTGCAGATTCCCGTAGATTGCTACAGGCCTTTTCTTCACCTGCCTCTGCCAGTTTTCACCACAAGCTGTACTGCTTTATTATCATCTCTCTAAGGTTCCTCCACATGCTCCAAGCTCATCCCAGGCTGCCTAAACGCCAGCCATTGCAGGCAGAGAGCCATTAGCACTGCAGTGCCATTATTGCTGCTGCCTGGGCTGGAATTAATGCAGCTCAGACACAGCACAGTGGAAATATTGACTTTCCAGCTCATCAAACCAAATTCCATGAAAGCTACAACTTCAAACTTCAAAAAAAAAAAATCCATCAATGAATCATAAATATTTGAAAGTGCCAGATTGATTGCAGCTGGATTACTGCAGCAGAGAGGGCTGAGGTCTGGCTAAGGAGATGGACTAGACAGCTGCTCAGACCCTGATGTCATATATTGCCCTGCGCTGCCAGGACTGCTCAGATCTTCCCAGCCTCGGACAGGGGATGAGCACTATATCCCAGTGCTATTATACCTATGAGCCCTGCTCACTCCTGAGCATCCAGCCTGCAGGTAGGATGTACCATCCCAATTGTTGAGACCACAAGGATTAGAAGCCTAACAACTTGGTTGTTTAATTTCTGACCCTGAAATTAAACAACCACCAGAAAAAAACCCAAGAAACACACAAACATATGCCCACCTCATTCATCCATCGCTCGACTGCCAACCAGGTTGTTGGTATTCCCAGAACACACCAACCTTCAGCTGGCCTCCTGAGAAGCAAGATGATTTGTTAGCCTGGCCTTCTCTCCCTCCAGCCCAATCCAGTCTTCTCATCTTCATGCCATCCAGCCAGCCAAGGAGTGTTTTATTTTCCTAACAACTTTTCCAAGGGAAAAAAAATCCAGGAAATTGTGCAACATGCAACAAGTCAAAATGATCTATTTTTACGTTGCCCCACAGAGGACCTCTAACTTTTCCCACATAAAAGAAAATAAATCTATTGTCTAATTCCAACTTAGAGGAGAGCGGGAAAACTTTCTGGAAAGAAACACTTCCAATAAATAACTGTGGTTGTGTTGCAGACAGTCTTTGCTGCATAATAACTGGTTTGCAAAACCATTTCAGCTGCCTTTGACCTCCAAGTCTCTGAAGCTACACTTCTACACAAGAGAACCTAGCACAAAGTCATCTCTTGTGAAACCATATATTCAGCTCTTGAAATCAAGAACAGAAACAGAAGCCTAAAAATCTTACCCTGAAACACAAAACTCTTCTTTGTCAGCAACAGATGTGAGGACAGAGTCCCACATGAACTGGAAGAGCCACATCCCTTCAGTGCACAGAAGACAAGTATCAGAAGAGGAGCAAGGCAGGTGCACAGCACCGGGCTGAGCCGGGTCTCCTACGAGGGTACCTCATTCCCCGACGGCTGCCATGGCAGGAAGCACAAATGCTGACTTGACTTCAGCATTCACAGTAGAGACAATTACAGAGACATACAGACTGATTACAGAGACGTAACCCTCCTCTGTAATCCTGCAAGCTAACACAGTGCAGCTCCATGCTGCGGCCTCTCTCTTGGTGGGAGCATTAATAACTTCACGGGGTCAGTCGAGGCAGGCTGCCGAGATAGCTGGGCGAGCACACACTGCGCCTGGGCTCAGTACTAAGACAAGCAATAAGGTTCAGCCCATTCCCAGGAATCTCTTCATATTCCGTGAAACATGCCAAGAGACCCAGCTTTCCCAGGAACACTGTATCCACGTCCGCATGGAAAGGCACGGGCATGAAAACCTCAGTTCTGTGAGCCAGGTGTCTCTCGTCTGTGGGGTGCAGGCAGAGCGCAGCGCAGATGTGTTGAGGACCATCCCACACTGTAAAGGACTAAAAGTCTTTTGGGTATCTGCTCCTCATCTCTTATGGAGATCAGTTTCCAGAGTCTGGCAGCTGCTTGACTACAGATGCTGAGAGCAAGGAAAACATTTAGTTGCCAGCCTTCCCCAATTTCAAATCTCCACCAAGCTCAAGGCAAAGGGCCTTTCCCTCCCTGGCATTACATGCAAAGGACAGTGCACCTCAGCATTCAAAACACTGCTTGCCCTGGAATAAGGAAATTAAAGCACCCATTTCTTTCTCATCACTGAAAGCAAGCTGAGGCCTTAAGACAGCAATTCTAGACACAAGGTTGGAAAATTTTCCTTGCCTATAAGCCTCTTCCCATCCTTCACACCAGAGTAAAGATACTTTTAGCACAATTAATTTTAAAGCACTGCTGGTTCCTCCCTAAAAGTCTAAGAATAAAGTCCTACCCTCTATGTATTAAGATGTAATGTAATAAGATTTTTCCCTAATCAGGAAAGAAACAGGATAATCACTTGAAGTAATTTAGTAGCTTAGTTCAGATTCACAAAAACATCACTTTTATTCGGCAGAGATGACCCTCAGTAATGATGTCAGGAGTTTGAAGGCAGCACCACATAACTAACACCACTTGCCTCAAATACCATCTCCCCTCATTTCCATCCAGTGGTGCTGCCTTTTCCCAGTCTCCCCTGTTCAGTTTTGGCTGCCCTCCCTACCCATGTCATTTGCTTGTTCAGCCCTGCTGCCTGCACACACAGCATTTCTCACCATCACCCGCATCCTCGCTCCCAAGAGTGAAATTGTTTCTTCTCATGAAAATCAGAGGCCAAGGTTGAAACTTGGACTTCAGTTTTAAGTAAAAGTCATTTAAACCTCCCTCATACTCTTGAGTTTGCTCATGTATATCAGTGGCAGGCTAGCAGATGTACCAAATATCTCCCAATGTGCATGTGTCAGTGTTATTTCTTCCTTCAGAGATCATTAATGGCTCATGACCAAGGTCAGGAGTCAAGTCTAAGACTTTGCTGCTGATACACAGGGAAGCATCTTTGCAACGACACAGGGCACAACCCGCCCGGCTAATAGACTCGTAGGAACTCCATTCCCAGGCCTCATCCATCCACAATTTATAAATAATAAATTGCCATTTTAAAGCTGCTCTCTAGGAAGAGCATCCTGAGCCTTCCCCACCCCTTAGAGAGCATAAACACACAGCAGATTAAAATCATTGTAACTAAAATCAGCTTCAAAGCAAGAATAGAAGCAAAGCAGAATGCCAAAATCTTCTGGAAGAGGAAAGGGTTTCGGCAGAGAAGGTCTAAAACGGGCAGATCTGGGACCAGCCTGCCCAGCCACCATGAGGAAGGGCACTCAGTCACCATAGAGACAACGCACAGGCACGATGCTCCTGTCCCCGCTTCGCAACCTTCACATCCTCCGAGGCTCCGGAGCAGATGGCAAGCTGTGAGCACGGGGAAGGAGGGACTGGTGAAATGCTGCATGTAAATAAGACCACTAAACACTCCTGTTGTGACTCGGCAGCAGCCGGGAAAGGCTATTAAGGGGCTGCTGCAGGCAAACGGTTAGCCAGCAGTAATGAGCTGGCTACGAGTGACTGATTCCATGTCAAGGTTGGGCGGTATCGATCAGAGATGTACGGCTGCAGTCCTGCCACTTCAGAAAAGATGCGGGCTGATGGATTGCCTGCAAGGCCCACGTCGCCAGGGAAAGGCAGGGGAGCACAGTGTCCCGTGAGAGGCCAGGGCAGCACCGTGACTTTGGGCAGGAGCCATCCCAGGCATCGAGCTCCCGCCTCTTTCCAGAAGCAAATGAAGATATTCCTTATAGTGCTGTCCTGATGCGCTCAGGAGCATTTTTTCATCATGAATTTCTATCTGGATCTGGAAATGGAGAATGGAGACAGCCTCGCTTCTTCAGAGAAACGTGATCTGCACCACAGCATCCCTAGTCCTGTTGGCAACTTCTCCCCACCGGCAGCAAAGGGAAGGTGAAGAGGCACATTAACGTTGCAACGCTTTGACATGGAAATGACTGTGTCACTGCAGCTCAGACTGTCACATCTCTACATCAGCCAAGAAGCAGGTGTTTTCTCAGGAGCCTGACCTTGCTTACTAGGCTTGAAGGGTGTCTTGGGCTCCTTTTTTTTTTTCTTTTCTCCCCTCTCTTCATCTGAGGAATTACCCTCCCTTAAACTTATCTCTTGCTTTTTTTCAAGGAACCTGTGTATCTCTCGGGCTTGACCCACTGCTCCAAGAGAAGGGAACAGCCCCGCACCTCGTGGATGGACTGATACAGCTTCTCAGTGCACAGCTGGCACCCAAAGCAATATCAGTTGGTCCCTCCACACACATGCAAGGCCAAACCTCCTACACAGCTACATCACTACGCTGGTGCCCTAGGTGAGAGGAACAGGAGCAATACCCATTTGAATCGCATTATCAAGGTGAGAGCTTGACATATTAGAGCTGCAAAGGGCAGCCTAACAGCACGTGGAGACTGTCCTTTGGAGAAGGGGAGTATCGCAGCTCCTGGTGCTAACTAGCACACCGCACCCCAGCTCAGCTCCCAGGGTCAGGGGGTCTGAGATGAAGGATCTGCCCAGCATCAGTCATGAGACCAGTCACCAGCAGTTAGCGCTTTCTGTGGGTCTCTGCCCTTCCGTTCCTCCTTGTATAGGCTGTGTAACAGCCTAGAAAGACTAGTGATAGTCACAGCTGAAATACTCCATTTAGAGGCTGCCTTGAGGACTAGAAGTTAATTTTAAAGCTAACTGACCTAAGCTCTCTGCCATACTACCTCAGGAGGAGTCTGGAAGGGTGGGGGTATTGCTAATGCATGTCTGGAGAGCATGTGTTTTACCTCCCAGCTCTTATTTCTCATTATTAATGTCAAGGCTTTTTAACAAAATTTGTCTTGGTCAATTAACTCAGACGGGGATGCCTGTAACATTCCAAATAAAGCCAGCCACATCCTGCGCTCAGCAAGATGAGCGAGCACAGCCCAGGAAACAAGGGAACGACAAGGGCAAGGCGTGACTCACATCCACCCCGCTCCCGCAGCCCGCGGAACAACCCACCCTGCGAGCCCGCTGCGGAAACCGATACAGCAACGGGCTCCTGCTTTCCCCATTTTGCTCTCCTGCAAACTGACGCTAACACCTGCCTGTGATAGAGAAGATCAAAAAGCCCGTTTTGAAGACTATTTGCCCAGTGGACCTACCACAATAAAAGCGCGCTGCGAGTCACAAAGAAGCTTGCCAGACTAAAAATAGAAAGAGGAATCCCTTTTCATAGGAAGGTGTTACTTTCACATCAAAATATCTCCTGTTTTGATTTTTATCAAATTCAATCACAGTACGTTGTAATTTAAGGTACAGTCAGACAGACCACAGTCATGAGGGGCCTCCCAGCGTCTCTGCAGTTAGGCAAGAACCACACTGGGAAAGCTGGGGCCGATATTGTTGCTTCTCAGTAGTTATTCATGCTCTGCAGTGGGTCACTTCGTGGGGTTTCTCTTCCTTGCCTGGATGACCCCTGTTGTTGAAGCGGAAGGCAGTGACCACTTGGCACCTAAGAGAGATGCAGGCAGAGCTATATTAATTCTTGACTACTGAACTTCCCAAAAGTGCTTTAGGCTTGCCCTAACTTAAAAAAAAAATTGTTTCTCTATTAAAGCATCCAAGTGTTTTTTTAAAGTATGTCATATCCAAGAGAAAGAATTAGTTCCAGGGAAATCTGGTCAAAAGATGTACTTTAAAACTGCTTCGTATATCCCAAACAAGGCATTTTGACCATCAAAATTTATTCCCTCAGCTGAGAAAACCTGTTACCAGATTCAGCTCAAATTTAAGGTGCTCACAGAAGCTGTACTTTCACCTAAATAGAAGTCACTGTACAAATAGCGAGCAAGGATTCCTGAAAGCTGTGATGGGAACTCACTGCTTTTCCGGAGGAACGCATTCACAAGTGTATTTTTTGCTACAGGAATTATAGCACATGTCCTTTCCAACAACAACAGGCACAGGACTCGCATCTCAAATCTGAAACATGGACAGAGCAGGCACAAACCAGTGGGTGCCTGAAGCAAGAACTGCCTCTGGCCTCACTGCAGGCCTTCTTCATCAAGTCAGCTGCTAACGAAGAGCTAGTAACTACTCATTGTAGGAGACCAGCCCCCACACGCTGCGTGGGCAGGGCAGACCTTGTCACAGACTGTCACTGAGACTGCCAGGAGAGGGCAAACACCAAGATCTGTGAAAGATGAGGCTTGCGTGGAGAAAAGCAAAGTGCTGGTGACCACAGTGAGAACCCAGCCTTGTGCCAAATGGTTGGTTTGGGTGAGAATGTCTCCACACTGCCATCGTGATTTCATTTTCCAGTCAAAGGAAATAAGGACAGCTCTACACATTTTGGTTTTAGGCCAGGCATCAGCTCTTGCCAGCCATGGAGTAGAAATCCCAGGGTATAGCTCCAGAGCACATTGCTTTTGGCTGTGTAAGCCTGTTAAAATTTCCCCCCCAACCACCATATTTCATCCCAGCCCCTGCAGCAGCCCATTCCTGCCCTCAGGACAGCCTGCACACCTCCGCTGTGCTGGTACAGCTATCACAAGCCGTGTTTTACAACCAGATTGTTTCAGTGATAAAATGCAGAGCAAAGCCTCGTAAACAGCTCTGTCAGTGTAACCAAGGGAGCTATGTAGGACCTTCTCAAGCCATCTTCACAGCAAAACACCACAGGCACACATCCTTGCTCAGAACATTTCAGTATGTGCTCTCCTTTTAAGTGTTACTGACCCCAGATGGATTTCAGCTGATGAACTGAGGCTTCGAGCTGGCTTTGCACTGCCCACACCTGCACAGACTTGTGTGGAAGCACCACGGCTGGCTTCTGGTGCTTCACACCACAACACCCCCCAGCCCCACCAAGAAGCAGCCTCCGTGCAACTGAATTAGCAACAGATACCACTAAGAGAGCATTCCATTATCTGCACCAGAACACATGAAAAGCTGTAGCTAAATAAATAAATAAATAAATGCCTGTCTCTGACCCAGAAGTGCAGAAAGATTACTGCTTTGATTTACAATACAAACTACAACTTGAAGACAAGCAAGACTGATCTCTACTAGCTCTTGAAGCATTAACTGGGTGTTTGTAGTGGGAACTGCACAGACCAGTCCATGATCTATTGCTGCTGTGCAAGTGTGGATGGTAAGTTAAGAAACACCTGAAAAAGGTGACTTGTGTCCAACCAGCAGCCCATGGAATAACATTTTAGTAGTGAATCCTGCTTTGGGCTGCCTCTGGCTAGCCAGCCCTTGGCTGGCAGCAGCTAGGTCTCCAAATCCATCCAGCCAACACGCTCCTCCTGTAACGGGGGGCACAGCATCCTGCAGACCTCAGAGCCAGAGGACAAGCGCAGCCCACCCAGCACCGTCTCTCAGGCCAGCACGAGTTTCTGTCTGCTGCTGTGAGTTCTGCAGATCAGAGGCGGGATCAATAGCACACTCCTGCAAAAGCAGCACCGCATCGAGGTCACCAGTTTGACACGGACTAGAAACAGAAGTAAAACTGACCTCATCGATTTTCATTTTCCAGGAAAAGGCAGTGAGCGAGGAAGAGACTAGCAGTGCCAAGAGCAAAAGACTCACTTGGTGGGGCTTTTTATTTTTAATTATTTTACATTTAATATCCATGTTCTTGATCCCACAGAGATTTAAGATCTCTTTGAGCCTGCACACTTGCACAAGGTTGTGCATGCAGTTAAGTGACTGTGCGATCAAAGCCCAAGTTGTTACTAAATACTAAGTAAGCAAATTTGCTTAATAGGATTTTTAATTTGCCATTATCCCTTTTAAAATGTATTTGTTCTCTGCTAAATAGTAATAAATTAGCCTAACAGCAATCATCTATATTTCTTTAGCATCTTGGAGGCATCTCAATACATTTTTACCAACCACAGCAGTCCAACGAGGCTCAATCAACTGACACCCGTAGCTCTCACAGGGCCTGGTTAGAAGATGGGGCCTTTACAGTAGAAAGCTTGAATTTCTTCACTAACTCACTGAAAAATGTATTTTTAATTTCAAGTGGGAGGGGAAATGCACAGAAGCTCTGCAAGAAGAGTTTAATCTGTTGAGAAGAAATCTTTCAGCAGATTTTTCTGCCCACCTACCCCCCCTCCTCTGCCCTCCCCACCACCACACATGGTAAAACCGAGAGGCACACAGCAAGCCCATCCCTTTCGGAGAAGCTGACACAGCCCCTGGCACACCTGAGCTTTGGCACACAGGGACCCAGAGCCTCGCTGTTGGTACAAGTGCCACCCTGTGCTACACCAGAGAATCCCAGCTGGGGAGATGCATGCTCCTCCAGGCTGCTCTCGTCCTCCCAGTGCACTATCCTTGGAGCTGCACTATTGCACAAAAAAAAAAAAAAAAGAAGGAAAGGAAAAAGAACAGCAACACCCAAAGAAGCAGAGAGGTTTATCCAGGGTGACGCAGGGAAAACATGCTACCTTTTCCCCAAACAGCCACGTCCCAGCCACATTGCCCTCTCTGCTCTCCACCAAACTGAGCTGCTCATTTCAGTGTAGCTGGATGGTAACGAAGCACTTGGTAGAAATAGATTTTTTTGTTCCGCCTGGCCACGGACTGCTAGAGACGGGGGTCATTAGCTATGCATCGCCAGCAGGCAGCCGTTCCCTCATTAGCAGGCCACTCGTCTACTCCAGCCACCTACATCATTGGTTCAAAAGAGTGCGCCCAGCCATCATTGCCCTCACTTAAACTCAGCCTAATTGGCTTAGGAGAAATACAGGTTAAGAGCATGAACAACCCTGCAGCTAACACGGTTTTGCCCAGTCATGACTTTATGAGTTCAGGGAATCGCATACCCTGGAGTTTTAGGCCCCATACTTAACCTCGCTCTCTGACTCAACCGAAGAAGATGGGCTGCTTCTAATTCTCATGGCTATAGGGGGGAAGAGCTGGTCCTCAAAAGGCTGCAGGCCACACGGAACAAGCTTGCTTTCTTTATTTTCCTCTTTATGGTTTGAGTCGCACAATTTGGAGGCCATTTCCCAGGAAAGACTTGGTAATACAGCTTCCACAAATGTGTAAACTAGCCTATTTTTCTCCTAGGAGCCCAGGAAGCAGCTGGCCCAAGCCCCCTCCTCCATACTGTTACATCTATTTGTCCTCAGAAGCCAGCACAGGGACACAGGCAGAGCCCTCCCAGAGGCCAGCATACCCCTGCCCCAGGGCACCAGCCCCTCATCCCACAGCCACCAGCCCGCCCCAGCTTACAGTCCCCTGCCCCAATCCAGCTTCACACTTGAGGGAGAGGGATGAGAGCTGGAAGAGCCTTGTCCAGCCACAACCACTACCAGGGTTTTGCAGAGGCTGCTCTGCCCCGAAGCTGAAACAACACACCAAAACTGCCCCCTACATTTCTCCTTGCTTGCACTCCTCTCTCAGAGCCCTGCTATCTCACCCGCCCCACCCCTGCTCAACGAGATTTATAACCTCTCGTTGCCAGTCCCAGGTGCTGCCATGCTCACCTGCCATCAGGTTTCTTTGCTATTCCTCCCTGCTGGTGCCATCTGTTTGCAATTACCCCAGGCAACTCCCCCCACTTTGTTCTTGCTACCACCTGAAACTTCTTGAGTAACACATCTCTAAGTTCAGCTGCCCCCTCACTTCTAAGCCTCCCGGCTGAGGGCATGATTTCTTTTCAGTTTTGCAACCCAAATTCACAGAACTGGTGGGTTTTGCTTGGTTTCCCGTGTCCCTTACTCTCAGCACGCACTCAGCTTGGTGCCAGGGGTCTGCCTGAACCTTTAGCACAAGTCAGGACTTAGCTGATCCGCTGAGAACTCAAATGGACTAAAAGGGATGGAAGCACTAGCACAAACAAGCTCATTTTGCAGCCTGTTTCCACGGCTCGAGACCCACAAAACTCCGAAAGGGAAAATGGCACCTGATGTGGTACAGCCTGTGACCAGGCACGCAAGGACTCAACGGAGCACACACCTGCAGCTGGAGCTGGTAGGATTGCAACCGGAGTCATAAAAAGACAGAAGAGAAAAAATTAGGAGTAAGTCAACTCACATCACTCTGACAAAATTCCCTGCAAATTGCTAGAAGATATTTAACTCTTTAGGTTGACACAGGACCCAGAGGAGTTACGTGTTTAAGGCATTGTTCGTGCAAGCTTCCCTATGCCTCTTGCAGCATCAGATGTCTCACTCTCTGCATAGAGGCCAATATATCGCACAGATCTGGCCTGTCTTACTAGAGCAGATCAGAAATTTTTCATCAAAGCGTTGCTTGCCACCAAAAAAAAAAAAATCCATCAATTTTGATCTAAAGCAACATGCTAATGTCACACAGACTGGTCAATAGTCTTTCCATTTTAATAAAGGAAATGGAGTGTTTTGACAAGTCTAAAACTCCTTGTTCAAAGTTATTTTTCCAAACAAAATTATTGGGTTTGTATTTTAAAAATACTTGCAAGCTGCAAAGGCTGAAATAGAAATGAAATGTTTAATTTTGGAAGAACATATGCTTCATCAGAGTTTTTAACATTCATTTCGAAGTCAAAGGAAAAACTGATGCCGCAGACTTTCTTGTCAAAAGGAAAACTCGCTTCTTCCCCAATCCTAATATTTATCATTTCTTCTTAGTATTAAGAAAAGGCAGAGATACTTTTCATTTCCCATGCAAACACGAGGAGCAGATTTTTGTAAAATATCTGCTGCGCTCCGCCCCAGCGGCAGCTGCATTTCAGCCCTCCAGAAATCCCCCTTTTCATGTGCGAACGCTTTGGCTCCAGAGGTGACAGCCTCACCGTGACAGCAGCCTCCTGTCATGACTGGCCAGAGCAGTGAGCCATAGATCACCGGTGCTGTCGCACCCGCTGTCAGCACGCGGCTGTTAGCGAGCAAAGCGATGAATCCGCCGGGACCGAATTAATTGAATCCCAATCCTACAGGCATCCTCCACAGACAGGAGCTGGACACAGCAATCCACGCCTTTGGCACAGGAGCGCGAGTGCCGCTTTTGTTTTAAAGTACCTCTTTCCCAGAATATGTTTAAAAGTGATTAGCAGTTGGCACGCCAAAAAAATGACAGAAAGCCTCATTACAATTCAAACCTGTGGTTAGCGTGGCTCTCCACTCGGAGAAAGGGACAATGTGGGCCTGGAGGGGTGTGAAGCTGCTCTGCAGCAACAGGGCAAGAGCAAGCAGCAGGAGCAAACGTCCCTACCATCTCCTCACTGAAAAACAGTTGCTGGAACAACCTGGCAGATCTAGCTCTGTACACCATGTGGTCCTTCTCCCCTAGCGTTGCCTGGAAAAGTGATTAGTGGCTGTCTACACGAGCAGGACTGCGGCATCCATCATCCTCAGGCAGGCCACTGCACAGCCAGGGGATGGAGCGGGGGACTTCTGTGCCAGAGGAGATAACAAAATCCATGCCTGATTCCATATAAGCAGCTCCAGCTTTCTGGCTAGAGGAGGAGGAAGAGGGTTTGCCGTTCATGTCCCAGTGAGCACCGGAGTTTAAGGGCTTTCTGGAAAAAGCATGTGGAAAGGGAACACTTAAAATGAAGAATGCAGAAGAAATCTTTGCCCATCCCTGGTCACAACCTTGTTGATTGTGAAACTGCTAAGTTGTTCCAGGATAGAGGGGTGGGTAAGCGTGCAACACCCCTGTTTCAAGTGCTCCTGGCTCAAATAAATCTGTGGGCCCTGCAGAAAGGGGCAGCTCTTGCCAGAAAACGAGGAGTGCCCAAAGTCAGTGAGGCTGCAAGGCTGTTCCAGCCAGCCAGAAGGTTTTGCTCTCCATCTACAGCTGCTCCTAGCCCCACGCAGGTATAGTCAGGTTGACACAACCACAGAGTCTCAGGAGGTTTTTGCATGTACACCAGGTTACTCACACCCCAGCAGGCTGCAGGGTAGGAAAGGACTGACAGTGTTTGTCCCACATGATATTTGCAACTTTCTCTTTTCCTAACACCTTTGAGAAAAGGAAGAGTCCTGTTCCAAGGACACAACTGTCCCCAAACGGTGCCCACCCCACTGAGATCTGGGCATTTCTGTCTCTTCTGATAGTGCCTGCATCCCTCAGGGAGCCACCAAACGCCAGCAGCGAGAAGCAGACGCCGCAGGCAGAGGCAGGAGCTTTGCGCTGGGCAGCCGGTGGCACGCACCAGCCCACGAGCCCAAATGTTCGAGGCAGCCCGCCTGAAGGCACGGGGACTCGCACGCCTCGGCAGCAATGGGGGTCCCCAAAATACCCGTGCATTAGGCCTTCTCTCAGGGGACAAACAGCTTCTGAGTCATTTCACAGCCTTCAAACATGGGGTTATAAAGAGATGTAGAAAGAAATCTTGAAAACATGGGGTTTTTTCATCTTTTAGCGAGGTGGCATGGGAAGGGGTGAGGATCATGTGTCTCAGTGGTGGAGCAATTCGTGAGGCCCATGACCTTGCCTGAAAGGAGGCAAGGCAGTCCTAGAGAGATCAATCGCAATTTTATCTACCCTTTTCAAGTTCTCATTTCTTTTTATCCCGTACTGCCAGATAAAAATCTCTGCCTCAAACATGGGTAAGGAGATAGAGCTTTATTATACTATTCCAAAAACATTAGACGCTGTAGGCTTCGCCCTTTTATGAGTTCAGTTTGCTGGCACTCCCTTCTCTGCCTCCCTCCCCCAAATCTCTTCCCTTTAATATTTTTTCTCTCCAAATCAGAACAACAGGCACAAAACTAATTATGTGATATTTCAGATCCATGTTGTGTTAATGGCACCAGATCGCGTGTGACATTTCCGACTTGTTAGACTATTATTCTCGCTTATTGTTATCTCTGCTGCTCTGAATACAGGCTCAGGGCTTGATATACCCCCCATGCACCAGGCTCCCACCCCCCCCTTCCCTCTCTTGTTCTCATTTATCAGCCTGTGAGGATCTGTAGAATATTAAACTGGGCCATGCTGGATTGCTCGCTCTGCTCGTTGCAAGCATTGGCAGAAGGGAAGGTAGAAATGGTGGAGCAGAGAAGGTAGGAAAAAGCAAATGCCAGCAGGGATTTGTGGGGAGAAGCCACCACTGCAAGAGCCAGCCCAGAGGAATCACTCCGACTTTAGGCAGAGTTGTGTCACCTGCGAGAAGATGCCCACCCCTCAGGTGACCTTCCAGTGATGGCCAGCCACCTCCCCTGGCCTGTATTCTCCAGGGATGGACAGGAGTCCATGAAGGACACTTCTGATATCACTTCATTTCCTAAATGCCTTGCCTGAAAAGACAAAATTGTTGCTTCTGCTTAGACCGATGAGTCTGACCTTAAGCTGTGAAAGCAGTGCATGTAGACTGGCCCTGACCCCCTGGGCTGCCTCATAGAAGTGGTAGCTTGTGGGTCACGTCACACCTACAGCCTCTGTTGCTGACCACAAACCCAAAGAGATGTCCCTTGACTCCAGGTGTAATAATGGAGGCTGAGGTCCAAAAGCACAAGTAGCCCAATGAACATCAGCTGCTCTGCAGCTGCAGCACGAGGCAGAACGAATGGCAGGGTTTAATAAAGGGGTGCTGCTGCCACCATATGCCTACCAGGCAAATATCTGCAATGCCACCCCTGGGATGGGACTTCCTAAGGGAATATCACAGTGCAGCTGTTGTCCCTCTAGGGCTAGTGCGTGGTCCCAGGTGTCCCGGGGAATATGCAGTCATTTTACATAGCTCTAGCTGCTCCTTCACCTGCCGGAAGAGCTCCAACATCCCTAGGACTGCTGGAGGTACTGGCCCAAATGCTGCCATCATTTTGTTTCACTTTCTGAATGATCGTGCTCCTGGGTCTCTTTAGTCATACAAATACAGCAGCTGATTTGTCTCCATGCAGCACTCAGCGAGACGGAGGGTGCCAAGTTCTTCCCATTGACAGAGGCAGAGACAGTGCAATCATGCCAGCACTGAGGCTACAGGGAAAAGACTGAGAAGGTCCTCCTGCCTCCACTCCTGCTTGCTGAGGCTTCCCAGCCTGCAACAATTCACTCTTCCCCCTTCATCCAAATTCCCCCACTCCCTTCCAGCCTCACTCTTGCTCCTGCTCCCAGCCATGGTGACCCTGCGCCACTAGTGAGCTGCTCTCCGGAGAGAGCCCATGCCTGGCTCCAACTGGTGGGTCTCTCAAACTCCTTTTACTCTGCGAAGGAGAGATCTATATTGGTAACTAAACCAGCATCAGGGCACAGGCTTCAGACACCACGCCATGGTGATCTGAGCCATTCAGCTCTTCACACGCTGCCCGGCCCGTGCTAGCCAGCCTTCTCCCAGATGATCCTGGACACAGTTCAGGGGATGGCAGGAGCCAGGGACTGCCACCAGTGAATTGCACGGGAGAGGCCAAAGTTTAGTTGTACCAGCACAAACCATAACATATCAAACTCCCTCAGGGCCAGAGACTGGATCTTGGCTCATTACATTTCCTAGAATAGATACAACCTTGGTATAAATGAGTTTTAGAAAGGAGTCCTCACCAGGAATACCATCTCCAGCTTTGTTCCTCTAGGGCTCAATCCAGGAAGAGTTTGCAATCATACACTGCTCCTTCCATGCCAAGGAGCTGGGAAGGGAGTGCAATATCAAAACCTGAATATTCAGGGTAAATTGCTTTGACCAACTCCGAGCCTCTATATTGGTTTAAGCCCTGTTTGACTCTGCTAACACCAGCAAGGCTGGAAGTCACCCTGACTCCCTGCCATGGGAACCCTTAGAAGGGAAATCAGGGAGGCCACAGATGCAGGCAGGATTCTGCGACAGGCCTAGGTTGTCTCTCTGAGTCTGTGGGTTGTAGGCTATTTAGCAGACACACACAGAAACCTGAAATAAACTCCAGCTGGGAATAGGCTGCTTCCAGAAGCATCTGCAGGGATCTGCTTCAGGAGCAGCTTGGCAAGAGCTGCTCATGGGAATGGTGCTGCGCCACTGCGGTGTGCCCTCAGGGATCCCAGGCAAGCAGCCACTTGTGGGCTTTCTTTGCGACAACTCCTGCCCCAAGACACTCTGGCTGTCCTTTTGGTCCGTAACTCACTGAAATGCTGGCTCTGAGCAGCTCCAGGTTCAGCTCCATAACCCCATTTCTGCGCACTCTCTACCCCTGTTTTGAAAAAAGGGGATTCACAGGAGATTGTTACCAAGGTAAAAGACAGCCAGCTGGCCTTGCTGTGTCCCCAGCCCTTTCACAGTGGGGTCTGTCACTCTCCTGCTTTAGCCCCTTGCACCCACTGCCCAAACACCCATCTGTGCTCTCTGCCTGCTCCCAGACCACTCCGCATCATCCTCTTGGTCCCCGTGTCACCGCTCCTCCCGGAACATCTGCAGCACAATATGCTCCACAACTTGTTAAGGGGGATGGGAGAAGGAGAGGCAAGATATAAATAAATAAAGTAAAACATGTCTAGCTTAATCCTTTTATCACTCTACTTCTTTCAGTCGTTTACAGAGATAATGATCACCCAGGCTCTGCAGGAAGCAAGCACAGAAATCTCGTGGCAGCACCCTACTCTCTCATCTGCTGTCACTTGGGTGCCAGGCAAGAACACAAAACCTTAAAGAGGGCCAAGCCAAAAGGTAGCCCCAGCACGGCTGGCCGCGAGGTGAGCAACATCAGGGCCAGCAGAACACGCAGAAGGGTCACAAATGGGAAGAGGAGGAGAATCAGAAGCAAGACTATGGAAGAAGGAGAAATGCAGAGAGAGGGAGCAAGATAAAACGGCACAGTGGTAACAAGGAACAGAGCAGGAGAGGGAACAGAAGATAGGGCAAGAAGTGAAGCCAGCACATGCCTAAGTCTGTCAGTAAAATGCTGCTTTCCTTGGAGACTGACCAAAGGCCAAACTGGTGGTCCACGCCAGGCTCTGGAAGCCCTGCCCAGCACTCCTGGCTGCTCTGCCCCAGGATGCACAAACAGCTGGAGCGATTCAGCTTCCCTGCTGTGTCCCCAGCAGGGATAACGCTCCCCTGCAAGGGACCAGGTGTCCTGATCCTCACCAGGGTCTTTGCTACCTTCAGCAAGGAAGCAGGAGAAAAATATCCCTCTGGGCAAGGGCAAGAGAATCATAGCAGGTTCCTCCTGGGGGAAAGTGGGCTTTGAGCTGATGCTGGCCGAAAGCCACCCAAACACAGCAGCAGGAAAGAGCTCAGCATGTGCAGTCCTCTTAGCACATGTTGACTCAAATGCTCTCACATAAAATGGCAGCTGTCTCCTCCAGTGAACAGATGTCTTCATGGCTTTGAAGGGCAGTGGATCAAGGTTATCTTTTCCCAAGGGTTAGCCATCTCTTTCTTTTCCCTTCAAGCCTGCTAATACAGTACATCACTGGCTCTTTAAACACATCTCTTCCAGGCACACCGATCCACATATTGATTCACTTAAGCGCAGCACCAAATGCAACCCCATTTTTCCTATGTTCTTCCCACCCTCGAGTCTCCTACCAGACCCCAAAGGTGCCTGCTGCCAAGCCCTCTCAGGGCTCCAGCCAGGCCTGCCATCTGCAGCACCCAGGAGAAAGGACTTTTCATCCAGGAAACATCAAGTACCTCTGGGTGTGATTTTTAATTTCCTGCAACACTAAGATCTACAATCTGATGCCACAAAAACAACACTGCTATTATTGGGCTTGGTTTTATCCTGCCAAAAACTGTCACCCCCACAAAGCTCAGGGAACTGTTCCTATAAGGACTGCACGTGCTTTGAAGCAAGATCCCGGCACACAGGTCACCGGCTCCTGCCCGAGGTCCCCGTGCTTTAGCTGGGCCATGAAGAAGCTGCCTCTGGCATCTCTCCAAGAGGAAAAGCCTCCTGGAAGGGTCAGGCTGAGATTTCCAAGACAATCATTGCTGAACATGGTGGGTTTTAGTCTCTTCACTTCCTTCAGGCCCCTTCCTTGAGCCCAGACAATTGCATCCCTCCACACATCCTGAGCACATCTATGTGCACCCAGGGTGCCTTCTAAGTAAAGAATACCAGTGCTCCACTCTGCCTGTCCCCACAGAGTGAGGCAGCGCCCTGCGAGAGAGGCAGGAGAAAACAGAGCAAAGAACGGTTGAAAAAGAAGCAAAAAGTAAATGCCCAGAGAGCAGCTTTCCTGCTCCTGACAAGGGCATTCAGTTGATCACCACATGTTATCTCTCCCTCAGCCCTCAGGTCCCTTGGACTGTCCTCCCGATTTTATTCCCCAGCTCAGTGAGGAGGCCATACAGACAGGTTTGGGGCAAAAGTTCCGGTAGGAAGGCTGCTCCGGCTGGATCTGTCCCTTACCTAACACACTGCCTGCCCTGGCTGTAGCTCCAGTGCCAGCAGAGTGACACACAGCCATGTCGCGTTTCCCCCGTGCATTTCCAGGGGACCCTCGTAAAATCTGACCTTCGTGCTATAAACCTGCGGCTGCTTGCTGAGTAAGTCATTTCCTCCTGGGTGATTTAGCAGGGACTGTCAGCAGAGCTGCAGTTTGTCTGGATTAGAAGAAGAATTCATCAGACAGTGGCATTGCCCACCTGCCTGCCTCCTCTCATTGCCATCTCCACAGCCATCCCCTGCTCACTGCCCCTAGCAGTCCCGGTCCCTTCGCCCCAAACAGCCCTGAGCTTTCAGGAGGGGGAGAAGTCGAGCGGGGAAAGAGGTGCTGGGCTGCCTCTGCTCTTTTCTTTCCCTGTCATAAAGCTCTTGGGGCCAGCTCTGCAGTCAGGGGAATATTATCTCTCCATGCCGCTGTTAATCTCTTTATGGCATCATTTGACCCTTTCTAACATCCATTGATTTTTGAACTACCCTTTACGGCAACTCTTTAGATCCCTTTGGTCTAAATTACTAAGCGTCAGTGCCCAGGGCAAAACACGGGAACAAATAAAGCAACAGGGAAAAGTCCATTCAGTAACCGTGACTTCACTGGCCACTTTGGAGGTCCCTTCTCCCTCCTTCCCTGCCTCTCAACCTCCCGTCCGAGGGCATCCTGCGGACCCTCCCAGAAGCTGCTCCCTCCTTCCCTTCCTGCCAGCACACAGAGGCACCTGTGCTCTGAACACAGGCACGATGGCACCTCCCATCACACACCTGGCAGCGGGCACGGAGCCCACCTGGCACCACCTCAGATCGTTCCCTGTCATCCTCGGGTGCTGCCTTTCGCAAAGGATGCTGCCATCTCCACGGCCGAGATGGACAAACTCACCACACTCGAAGCCACATGCAGAAGAAGCATGTGGCCAAGCCTTATTAAAGCAGCCTAATAGGGCAACTCAACAAGAGGTGAAGGCTGCTGCTTTTAATTTACCAGAGAAATGACTTTTCACTCCAGATTAATATATTTTAATTTATTTATGTTTTCCCGAGATCACCCCTTGCCCAGCAGTGGCTGTCTCCTTGCCTCATACTTGCTACTTGTCCAAATGAAATACTGAGCTGTATTGTCTACTATTATGGCAAAATACACAATATATCACACTGATGCATTCTGTGAGTATGACATAAAAATGACGAATGTGCTCTGGCCAAACACTGAAATGTATTCATCCCGTATTAGTGCCAAATGAATATTAATATGCTGGAAAATGGCTTGCGTGATGAGGGTTTTGTGTCATATTAGAGAGGACACTTCATTCCTTCCTCATTTTTTAGACAGCATCAGCCCCCAGTCCTGACATAAGCCTCAGAATATCTAGCACAGAACTATTTTGACACAACTCCAGCCAGGACCACAAAGGGTGAAATGCATGAACACGACACAGAGCTGAAGCCCTTAGAACAGACTTAGAGGGCCAGAGTGGCACCCAAGTTAAAAGTGTCCCAGCTTTCCCTGTGCTGCAAATGCCTCACCATCTATCTTTCATATATTATTGTTCCCTCCTCCGATTTCTTTAATGTCTGACTATGTCAAAGACCATGTTAATGGGTTGTGGGATCAGTCCATCAAATCTGGATTTGGTTGAATTCACCTGCTGAGTGCAAGTTTGTGTCAGCTTTTCGTAATTACTGCCCTCCTCTGAGGTACGGTAGAATAGCTGATGAATGCAACGGTGAAGATAATATACTTTACAATTAGGCCATTTAATTATTCCATTGTGTGATTTCCATAACCACAACCATACCTCTGCAAATTTATACAGCACATACAACAGAATAGACCAAGTGAAGAGGAAAAGCAACAATTTAAGTGTATCAGTCACAAAAACCACTTTCCTCAACTCAGATCTGAAAGACTCAAGCACTGAACGAGGCTCCATGTGAGGTCTGCACACCACGATTATTGCCCTGGCAGCACCAGGAGCCATACACATACTCACAGACACACCTTTCTCCAAAATATGTATTATGTAAGACAAAGGGATATTTTCACCTTATCTTAGCCATGTCTCAGGTAATGTTTTCTTATACCGTCGCTTACTTGCTGCACCTTGGCCAGATTTCCGACGACCCGAAGCAAGGCTAACCCAGTGCCAGCGTTCGAGCCCAGCTCACCAGGGCTTGATTTGGTTCCAGGGGATGAGCAATTCCAGGCCAGGTCTGCCACATCCATTTCTCTCCCTCTGGGCAGTGCTTCAAAGAGAAGGCAAAACAAATATGTGTTTCATCATTACAGGTATGAAATTGCAAAGCCAGGACCAGCCAGAGAGCTCCAGAAATGCACATTTCAACTCTGCAGGCCCAACGGCGCAGTCCCTTGTGCCCCCACAACCAGCGCATGCAAACCCTCTCTTGCAGCCATGAGTTACTGAATGTAAAAACCTCAAGAGCAGCCCCAAAGGAACTGTTTGTACCCGGACCGCTCACCACTGCCTTTCATCTCCAGCAAGTGGGCCTTTCTACAGCACCATCAATACAGGATGAGAAGGAATCGTTAGATGTGGCACTTCCATCAATATCTCTAAGAGGAGCAGGTGACATGAAAAAAGGTGAACCTGAGACCTTTTCAGACAGGAGACAAAGAAATTACAAGGCTCTTTTATTTTAGGTGGGTTAACATTTTAGTTTATATAGGTATCTATACCTAATTTATATACCTAGAAATGTAGCATCCATTTTTCCTCTGTAGGTGGGAAGTGGAGGCTGAGAGCTACAACCTTTGCCTAGAAGACTAAATGGCCTTTGGAATAGGCTGATAAGTGATAAAAACAACCTGCAAAAGCATGTATCCTTGCATCATTTAAGATGACCTTTTAGAAGGGATACACAGGAAAAGGGAAGAAAATGAACAGAGGAAAAAAAAAAAGCTGGGGGAAACAAAATTTTAAAACCAAACATCCGCTGTTGGCATTTGAAGCAGCTGCTGCTTGAACAAGAAAATAAAAATAAAAATAAAAAGAGATTCAACATTTTATTTCTGCCATCAAACAATATATCCTAGCTAATGGCAGCAGAATAAAAATTTATCCAATGCAGCCTGCAAGAGAGGAAGAGGAGAGAACAGGGAAGAGGGAGGGGAGAAAGGTTATTATAAATGTGTCAAGCTTGTTTATGGCCCTTTATCAGCAAGCGCAGCGGAAAGAGAGAGGCACCGTTAGCGCATTTTAAAAGTGTTTGGCAGCTTTGTTTGGGAATGTAAATAATCTTTATATTCAGGAGCATTTATGTTTCAAGGAACGTGAAGGCACGTGCCACCTGCGCCGACAGATTTCTGAAGGACCTTCTGACATCCCTGCTGGGCTCTGCCTCCTGGGTCGGCGACGTGGGTGCTTCGTCTGAAGGTCTGAAACCACATTTGATGGAAAAGGCTGCACTGGGAATATAAAGGGATTTAGGGGAGGACTTGAAACCCACAGAAAACCCTTCAGTCAAGGTCAGATGCTGGGACAGTTCAGCTCCTCCCTGAAGTTAGGGGAGTTAGATTCCACTTCTAGCGATGTTGCTGCAAAGCTGGAGAAAGGCAGCTCTGATGCTCAGCACAGAAGCCCACAGCTATTCCCAGACCACAACCCCTGCGAGCAGAGCAGGGGGATCAGTCCAGCAGAACATCTGGTCACCCCTTTCTCTGCTGCTCCCGGACTCTCCTTCAGTTAAGGTAACTGACAGGTAAATCACTCCCATTTATTTACATGGAAAATATATTATCAGGAATACCCACGCCCTGAACAGAGCTGACATCTCATTTTTCACAGGCAGGATGGGGAGGGAGAGCCCTGAAGAGCAGCAGTGGCAGAGATAAACCAGAAGACTGCCATGAGCATGGAGACAAAGGAGGATGCTGCGCTGCCTCTGCCCACCGCGGCAACGGAGATTCACGCTCCGTAGATTAATTCTGAAGAGGTGTTTAACGCATCTTCTTTTGAGGATGAAGGATCTGCCCTGCGTTTCAATGAGACGTTCAAAATCACACTCATCAGCCTTGGAAATCGCATTTAGTTAAATTGTCGCCTCTGGAGTGCGAAGGCAGGCACGAGGTTGTGTTCTACATGGGACCTAGACGGTCTGGGCGGTGGGGAGGAGCGCGGAGCCAGTGGGGCGACGGTGGGGTGCCCCCGCGGCTGGGGCAGGCTGGCAGCCGTGTGGAGGAGCAGCAGAGGGGCTTCGAACATGGTGGCGTGATGCTGAGCAGCTCGAGTCAAGGGCTTGAAGGAGAGGCAGCTTGTGGGATGGCCATGGGCCTGGCGAGGCCCAGGAGGGTGAGTGAATGGGTGGGTGTGCGACAGTCACTGTATGGAGCAAAGGAGAAGAGATCCTGGAAGAAGGGTAGTGGCCAGAGGCCAAAGTTTTCCTTCTTGTGCGGGAAATGCAGGCTGGTGAAGCTAAGCCTTCCCATTCTCTAATCTCATTTTCTATGCCTTCATCTTGTCTCCTTCCTACACTCCCCGATCTGGTAAAAGAGTACAAAACTCACTCAGCTTTGCTGTCCTTGCACATCCAGGAATACCATGGGCAGTGGAGGAAAGGGAGAACAACCCAAAAGGGTCAGCAGATGAGGACATGCCTAAACAGACCCGAATCTCTATGGTGTACCTTAGTGGCCTGCTCCAGTATCCACCACACACAAAACTCAGCATAAGAGCAAAAAGTGGATTTTTTTAAACGTGGGACACCAGGAAACACTGGAATACTGTCAAACCTCCTGCTAAGGAGCCAGCAAATTCACCTTCCCCTGTGCAGCCAGGTGCCTGGAAATCGTCATATAAAGGAATTTAAAGGTAGACGTGTGATATTTACTGCAAAGCACGACCCGCACGCAGACAGGGGAAGGAATGCTTGAGCAGGAGGAGTAAATGACTATCGCAGGCAGAAAACCCACTGCAATTCATGCATCACACAAATGGTTGTGTATATTAAAGCAATGAGGACAAAGGGTATTGATTTAGCACAAGTATCAAGAGTCCCAGGTGCTAAAACCTGAAGAAATACAAACTGTGCTGGGCAGAATAACAACAAAACGAAATGATAAAAGGATATGAGTGTTTGAAAAGACGCGTAGGACGGGCTATAAATTCTAATAATCCATATTTCTCGAAAGCAGCAGCTATTGACTCAAAAACAAAAGAGCAGGCATTGTAATGTAACAAATGTCATCAGGAATTCAATTTGCTCTGGCCATATATCAACTTGAAACTTAATGTAATGGCACGTAGTTAAAGCTGCACCCTCACTTAATGGCTATTACCAGTCCTGGGTGGGTTTTCCAGCAAGCATAAAGCAGTGAGTAATTGGCCCCGCTCTGCCTGCATCACTGCTAATGAAAAAAAAAGTGCTCTCTCCTGGCAGCAGCAGGAGAAGGGGAAGGCAGGGAACCCAGGCAGAAGCAGGCAGTGCCAGAGCTGCCAAGAGCATGAGAGCCGGCCCTGCCAGGATCCCTTGAAAGAGTTTCAGGAAAGACCTCTGGGACTTCAGCTGACCAGCAGCTCTTTTGTGTAAGGGTTGGATCCTGAAGGCAGCAGCCTGACATCCTTGTTAGCCTCCTAAGCGAACTGGATTCAGGCCTGCTGGAAGAAGAGGAGGAGAAACGCTGGGTGGTTACACCTCATCCAGCTCCTAAGCATGCACTATTTATTACTACTTGGGCAGTGGCTCTGCAGTCGGCCAATTAAGGCCACTGTAATTACTTCTCTTCTGCGACTGCAAACGGCCAAGTTAAACGAGAGATTTCCCACTCAACAGTTATTGCGGCTGCTGAAGTGAAGAAGCAGAAGCGCTGGCATTGCTGGGAATATGCTCGGACCATATGTCAGAGGCAAGAGGCACTTACTGAATGGAAGAGGAGGCGGTGGGGGAGGAGGGAGGAGGCACGGATGTGGGACAGGAACCTTTGTAGCAAAGAAGCATCCAAAGCAATCGGGGAGGGCAAAGATGTAAAGCTGTCCTAATCCCTTTATTGCAGATAGGCAGGGGCATTCCCAACAGGCACATTGTCGTTTCTACCAAGAGCAAAGCTTGCAAATTTTTAACTTTCTAGGGATGTGCCACTCCAAACTCCAGGACAAAATTTTGAAACAATCAAAAATAAGATCAGTCTCCCAGAGAAACTCTATCAGGTTTGTCATTGAGCCTCGTGCATGGCAGAAAAGGATGCTGGAAGGTCAGTCAGCGCTGTGCTAACCTCCCCGCGGCACAAACACAGCCAGTTGTATTCTGTATCATGAAATATGGAATTGTGGCCTTTGACTTTTCTTTGTGGGAATGATGTTCATTCAATGCTTCTCAGGAGGCTATTTAAATGCCTTCTATAGCCTTTTATTAAAGCAATAAAGATACCCAGAGCTCGAGTCCCAGCTTTGTCTCCTCATTTACCATGAACCACAGAACTTGCAGAGATGGCTAATGGCAGCGAGGAAAGGTGCCGGCGAGCAGTTGCTCTGGGCGGCACAACTGGTTTTCATCGTGCCACAGTATCACAAGGCATCAGTTACGTTTCTGCACAGAAGAGCTGTTGAGCTGCATACATCCCTCCATGGGCTCTCTGCAATGCCAGCCGCTCTCCTCGGGGACAGGAGGTGCTCATTTTGCTGAGAATTTTCTTCCACCCACCCATGGGTGAGGACGCAGCCCAGCCCCACCACCACAGACAGAGACCAAGGTCAAGCAGGAGCCCAGCTCTCTCGTTTCCCCCTGCACATGGTGCCCAGCGCACGCAGGAGGCAGGGACCAGATTTTTGTATTGATCAGCCAGCCGATAAATGCAAATAGAGCATAGGAGGTGGAGTGTGCCCATGGGAACTAGGCCTTCAGAGTGAGAAACTAGAAGACGGAAGGGATTTTGTACAAATCCACATTCCAGATTAAATCTCATCTTTAAACCCCGAGTTCCAGTAGCAGTATCTGTTTTAATGCCCACAGGCCTTGCTTTCCTCAGTAATCTCAGCCATCAGTCTCCCGTGACTGACAACACCAGGAATGAATCTCTTTTGAAGCTGACAAAACTCACTCTGAACTGATTTTCTCTTGAGCTATGTTTATCTGAGGCTGATATTGAAGAAAGCTGCTCTGAAGCAATGACAGCCTATATTTACCCCCCAGATTTGCACTGATGCAGCAACAGTCACCAAGCGTGGCCAAGGCCAGTCTCAGCAAGCGCAATACATGCCAGCAAGCAGGACAGTTCGTCTTCTGTTCCCCTGTGAAGACCAAGGCAGTGTTGACACACCTTGGCTGACTCCCAAGGAGACCTGGGGCAGGAGATGAGGGGACCCCAGCCTGACTCACTACAAAACAGTTGAAAATATTCTGGGCGTCTGTTTACAGCCCCATAAAGATTTTATGCAGTGCCTTTAGCCTCATGTCTCTGCATTCATTTTGTTAAATGCTGAACATTTTACTTTAATGCCATAGTGGCTACAAGCAGGAGTACTTAACTTCAATAAATAAGAAGCAATCACATTTTCCCAGTGACTGGATTGAAAATGGTCACTGGGAGAGTTCACCTTCTGAAGTTGAAAGCCAGGGGCTGTAGCTTGGGGTTTCCAGTGAACTATAGACCCTGCGGAGCATCTCCAGGAACCAAAAAAAAAAACAACAAAACATAGGAAAATAATGGTGTAAGTAATAATGCTTATCTGTCTTTTAATTG
Organism: Apaloderma vittatum; assembly: GCF_000703405.1. Classification (NCBI taxonomy): domain Eukaryota; kingdom Metazoa; phylum Chordata; class Aves; order Trogoniformes; family Trogonidae; genus Apaloderma; species Apaloderma vittatum. Next base: position 40,475 of record NW_009731221.1, on the reverse strand, counting down.
AGGAACTGGTATGTAGCTTGGGCACCATATGCTTGTGCCCAAAAGCCAACATTAAACATTCAAATTTAGGCAGTGGAAGGAAAGAGGGACAGAAGCAGCTGGACTAAGACTCTATACATTTGTGAGTGAAATCTACTACAAAAGCACATCAGTGCTCCCAGAGAATTTCATGGAGCAACACACACACAGAAGAGGAGTTTTTCAAGCGAGTCCAGATTATCCCAACAGACTCCCAGGCACAGTTTCTGCAGATCTCTAACTAGCCTTACCTAGGCTTTAGGCATGCTTCTTTTATCTACCTGGGAACTCCAGGCACTACAACCAGCTAAATTCCCTTGGATGCAATAACTCTTTCCTGGAGGTGGGCACACAAGCAACTCACAGAGCCATGCTTCACATCTCCTCTGAAGAGCTCAATGTCTTGTGAGACAACAGCTTCACTGTGGCACCCAACAAGTTTTACCAGGAAAAGAATTCAGGGTAGGATGGCAATGTATTAGTTATGTTTGAGCTACCTTAATGGAGATGATACTCAATACGAAGTCCTGACCAAGAAGGTCAAAACTTAACTGAACGTCTCTTGATTTTATCTCAAAACACCTTGCCATGCTGACAGGTTCACATTAGGTAACTATATTCTTCCCTCTCCTTCCAAACACACTTCCCACCTCTCTCCTCCACTCTCTGCCTCTGAGCTTCTCTCTCTTCCAATCTTCCAAGCTAAAACAGGCCCTTCCTCGTTTCTCCAACATTTTCTCCTCATTCTACAAACCAGAAGACCAGCTCAATTCATTTGCATCCTAATTTAATGACAATCCCAATCTATCATCCAACTATCAACTGTAATGAACAACAGTTCAACACCTTCTGCATCACATCACTCCCAAAGAAGCTCTCTTAATTCCAGACTCTTGGGTTCTGTTGATACCTGGTTGCACTACAGTTGACTAAATCTAGTCCTTGGCTATAGAAAAGAAATACGATCTGTAAATAATCTGATCTCCAGGTTACCCTTTCAAGGGCATAGGTGGTGCTGAGGCCAGCAAACCTGATGCACATTACAACAGAACTTCTTGTCCATTAGAGGAGAAGGATGTTGTAGGCAGAGATGATGCCTCGTAGCAGAAAGTGTATGTCCCTAATGGAAACATCCTGCTTGCAGATCCCAGGTTGTTAGATTCTGAAAACACAAAGATGTTTCTGTGAAGCTTCAAGCTATCAGCTTCACTAAATTGCTCCTGAAAAGTTTACTGTGGGACTTGGGAAGCAAAAGCTGACATGGTCGCTGACTTGCAGCTGTGCTCCCAACCACAGAGGTGCTGGGAATTAGGCTGGAAGACAGAAGGTGGGAAGACCATTTGCTTTCTCCATCTCAGCCTTTTTTTCCTGTCTTGCCAAGTTATCTGTAGAAAAATGGCAACTCTGAAGTCAACAACCAGACGCCAGTGTTGTCCCACAGCTGGTGGCCTACCAAAGAATATGACAAGATTTTCCATTTCCTTCAGCAATCAGGGATCTTCCAGAAGACCCTTGATCAGCTCTTCTCAACTCTACATGACGATCCACAAGGTCTCTAACAGCAGCTTGCACAACATCACCCAGAATACCTTGCATGTCTCCCTTTGAAGCTGTGACCTGATTACCATAAGCAATGCACTGCAGATGTACCTCTGCAAGCCCAGAAACACCAGGGGAAATGAATATATTAGTATTTATCATATTAATGCAGATCAAGCTGAGTATTTGTTCTGACATTTCAATAATAGCTTTTTCTATTTTTTTTAGGCAGCAGCATGTATTTCCTTCTCCTTTAAATAATTCATTGTTACATTAAACTTATTTTAAATTGGGGTCCTTTTTTCATCAAACTAAAACCTTATTTGGATGGCCAAAGTGGGAAAAAAAGGTATAAATGAAAACTCTCTTTTTTCTCTTCTCCATTCTTTCATTCCTTCTTTTTTTCTCTCTTGTTAAAATCTCTTAATCAAAGTGACAATCTGTCTTTCCCAGGAAGGAAGCTGGCGCCTTTGAACAGTGCTGCTCCGATAGCTCTCTGCTTTGATGTGGGATTTAACTTATGCCTTTAGCAATCTCAAGTGTCTGCGCATGCATGCATCCATGTGTGCCTTTCTGTGCTTGTCCTTGCTGCACATACACAACCTGACCCACCCACACATGCAAAAAAATGAAAAAGGGGCAAGGGAAAGCCAGAAAACACCATGACTGCCCAAAGCAGCGATATGAACCTTGTGGAGCCGCTACTGAGCACAGTTCAGGGGGGACCTTGTTCTTTGCCTTTTCGCACAGTGACATCTTCAAGCACTTCACCTGCTAACTTCAGCGAATACAAAGCAGCCTGTCACAGGAGGCTGATACCCCACAGAAGGTCGGGTGAGCACTGGAAGCTCTGTTCCTGCCGTTCACATCCAGCATTCTCCCAGGTGATGAGACGGTGTGCGACGGCGGTGCTGTCACTCTTCCTCTCCCTTCCCTCGGTTTGACTCCAGGCTGCCCCTGTTCTCGTCATAGTCTCTCTCCTGTTTTGACAGCCCTTTCCCTCTTCCTTTCTTTTAGCCCTCCTGACCCCGTACAGGCTCTGGGGAATAGCAAGGTCTTCATCTTGTCTCTTCTTTGAGAACACAGCATAGCTCTGTCTGGTATGGCACAGTGAGCAGGTGTGACCTCAGGGAACACAAACCCAGGCTGGGACAAGAGAGCACGTTGTTTCTCGTGGGTGATTACTACCCAGGCAACTCCTTCCTCTGGCCAGGAGGGCTGCCCCTCACCACTGCCCTAGTGCCTCAGTGGCACCTTTTGTTGTGGGATGAGTGTCACAGAAAGCCAAAACCAGAGCAGAGCTATTGACATCTTCCCACGTCACAGCCAGAAAGCTCCCTCCCTACCACACAAGGAAGCACCACTACTTGCTGCTGTGATTTTACAGCAGTTACTCATCACGTCATTCCCCAACACCTCCGCTCTACTTCTAGGATGTGCCTTCTGGGGTTTCACCCAACCTTCAGAGACAGCCTTCCCGATCCATATTGGGACCTTTCTCACCACGAGAGGTTCTTGGTCTAACAAATCAGATCTCTTGGGTTTGTGTACGTTGGAGATTTTACAGGTGCTTCGACTTACCAAAAGTCCTCCCCAGTGGTTTTCCTAGCAGCAGGCCAAGCATACAAATGCTTTACAAAATATAGAACAAGAGGAACCTCAGAACTACAAATCTCCAAAGCAGTTCCAAGTCAGAGAAAACAAAGTCTTGACAAGAACAGAATCCAACAATGCCTCAAGTTTCTTGTACCAAAAATCTAACCTTTAGAGCAAAATCAGTGTCCTCTCACAATGTCCCACTATGGAAAGTCTGAGGTTTTTTTGAAAGTTTAATGTTTCAAGTTCCCCCACTTTTCTACTCCTTTAAAAACATACACAAACACACACAGAGAATTTTCTTCTACTTTAAAAACACACATCCACACATCACATGCAAATACACACGCAGAAATACAGGATTTTTTGGTACATTTTTTTCTTTTACATGTATCCTGCTTCTCACCTCTTCTAAGTGTTACTGGAATTTGTGTTGGAAATCTGTCTCACATTTCTACAAGCTGTGGGAATAACAGGGTGGGGAAACAAACCAAATTTTCTCCCTGCCTGTTCTGGGAACTTCTGCTGAACAACTGCAAATTCCTGCAGCACTGGGGAAAGCTCACACCTTGCCCATGGTGACCAAACAGGGAGATGCTGGAAGAGATCTATCCCATTTCCAATATCTGATTTTTTTTTGATTGAGACACTCTCTGGTCTATCTAATTTCTGCTGCATGGATGCTTTTCTCATGTCTGTGGTTCATCTCCCTCTATTTTGAGAAAATCTGGTGTTCTCCTTTGCTTGGATCCTTTCAGTGTCCTCCCAGGGCATCATCCCATTGAGCATCTATTGTCTCAAGACTCTAGATCTCCAGATCCCCTTCTCTAAGTTCTTGATCCAAGGGTTATAAGCCTTCTGTGGAGCAGTGAGGGAACACAGCAGCTGCTGCTCGAAAAGCAAGGAAGTCTGGAGGCCAGGGATGGACTGCTTACGTCCAGGGCGGTGGGAAAGGACACAAGGTAGGCTTGAGATGGAGACCAAGGAGAAATGGAGTTCTTGGGGAGCGAAACTGAGAGAAGAGGTAAAGAAGTGACGAAACGAGAAAAAAAGTGATCAGGGAATAAGAAGACATGAGGGAGACGTCTTACAGTGAATAGGAAGCATTTTTTTCACATGTATCAGGAAGCAGGGAGATCTTCAGGGATGTTCCCCAGCTAGAATACACACAGGGAATTTTCCACCCCCAGCTTTTGTAACGTTTGACATAGGAGGTAAAGTCTGACTCTTCCTCTTCAGAGGTACAACCCTGAGCTAAAACTTTGCCTCCTCACTTTTATACGGACAGCTAAGCCCATCCAGATATACTTCCCCTCTAAGCACCCTACTTTCCAGAGGTACTGAACATCCACAGCTCTCACTACACAACACACAGCCCCTCTGAGAATCAGCCTGCCTACTCAGATACCGAAATCCAGATCTCTGTGCACAGCTTCGAGAAACGAGGCACAAGAGGAGGCTGGGCTCAGCCTTGCTGCCCGTTCCAAGCCTGTTTCCTCAGCACTCTCTGGGGTATCTGGGGCCCAGCTCTGCAGTACATGGTGTACACACGCCTTGGAGGTTGCAAACTGCAGATTTGGTGTGCTGCCCAAGATAAAAGCCAGAAATGGGATCTCTCTGCAAAATCTCTATGTCATTTCTAGCAGGCAAGCAGAGCAAAAGGACAGAATAAGCATGTCCAGGTATAGGACACCTGTGCATAGCCAGGCCAGTCCAAGGGCACCTCCTTTCGTGCTTTGTGCTGGTGGTACTACCTAAATCCGTGTCTGCTGTCTGCAGTCACTGTGCTGCGCTCACCCTTGCTTTACATTCTGCGTCTCCCTCCTGAAATTTGCTGCCAGCTTAATAGTGTGCACACTGGAGAAGGTCCCCCCCACCCCTACCCTCATGCATACCCAATCAGGTCTCCTGATTATGCAAATTAAATACAGGAACATCACCCCCCCCGCACCTCTACCCCACCCCATTCCAGCACAAAGGGGGGAGAAAAGTAACAAACCCTCCATTCATAACCAGAAACATTAATTATATGTAATGATGGGCAGTCAACTCCCTGAAGCATTTGCATAATTACTAATGCTAATGGATTCAGAGTGCTTCTCTCCTTCTTGTGCAGGAAATTTAATTGGAAAATGCATAAAAGCATGAGGAAGGAGGAGGGTGCTCCGAGTGGTCTGAAGTGGCACACGCAAAGCAGAGGAGCTCTCTGGGAACAGAGGAGCAAACCTGGTCGCTCCCTCGTGGCTCCCATGACCAACCTGCCTCTTCCTCCCTCACCTGCTCTGGCATCACCCCCATTTCTGAGGAGCAGGCACAGAAGGGATCAAGGGGTAGATTTAGAGAGCATTCAGGTCAACTGTCATCATCCCAAGGGGATTATAAAAATAAGATTTAATGAAATTAGGAAATTCTCAGCTAGGTGCTTCAAAGACAGTGACTAATTGTATATGTCCCTTTCCCGGCAGTAGGATTTCTTGGGCCCTCTGGCCCCACAAACACCCAATAGCCATGTCTCTC
>NW_009731221.1:33844-34774 GCF_000703405.1 Apaloderma vittatum | reverse complement strand
TCCCTACACAGTGGCTGAGCTTCACTAAAGCTGAGCTTGCTGCTTTCTCCCTTTCCACAGCAAAACTGACCTCCTGGCAAAGGGCTGGCTGCAGCACCGCAGGAGAGCTCACACCTCCCCACGTCCTTGGGGGGAATGTCTTCTCCTCCCTTCTGCCAACCTAATGATGGCTACAGGAGGTGTCACATCTGGGACTGGGCCATCTCCTGTGGTCTCCTCATGCCCACAGCCCTCCTCCCACTGCTCTGCAGGCGAGCATGTCTCTACAGCCAGTATTTCGCAAGGTGTGAACAGGAGTTCATGTGGCCATGTCTTTGAACCTCAGTTCTTCCACCCCTTCCCTGCGTTTACTCCTCATCTCTCTGGACTTGAGTGCCAGGCCTGGGCCTGTGTCCTGCAGACAGTGCACAGGAGGTCAGTTTTGCCCCTGCTCTCCTTCAGCAGCTGAGTTCCTGAATGGAGATAAGTTTTGCGCTGCACTGTGAGCAGCTGGTGAGGCAGCAGATGGCTGGGAATCTGTAAAAATTGGAAAAAAAAAACCTGGGGCTGTGGCAGCAGCACTTTTATTGTTCACTCATTCCTACTGCAGCCGCTCGGAATGCATATCAAACAGGGTACATGTCCTTGCAAACACCATCACAGACAATTGTGCAAAACAGTGACAAAGCTACTCTAACATTCCCAGCCAAGCAGTCCGAGGAGGACACCCTGTAACAATAACAAACCTCTGCATCACCGTGGAGGGAGAATCAAGCCCTTCATCCTGCCCCTTTGCCGTACTTCATCAGTGGCGCAACACCCCAAGGGACTGGACACCAGTCTCTTTTTTTTATTGCACTATAAAGCACCGCGCACACCTTCGGCAGTGCATAAATAATAAGTAACAGCAATAATATGGTCCCTTGAGCAAAGCAGCATTTCATCAGCAGG
>NW_009731221.1:16913-33829 GCF_000703405.1 Apaloderma vittatum | reverse complement strand
ACATCCCGGGGGGTGCCCACTGGCAGCCCCTTGCTCTGGGAGTGGTTTGCACGCCTGCTTTCCATTGCAGCCAGCCTGTAATTCAGGGGAGGTCTTGGCTTTTTATCATCTTTCAGTCGTGAGATAAGTTTGGTTAACTTTTAATACTTGTGAGAGTGAAGTACCAGAGCCAGGGAAAAAGAGGCTTTGGCAATGAAATCCTCTCTTCCTGACATCTGACTTGCAGCAGCTGCTCCAGGCCTGGGTCTCAATTTTAAACACTGCCAATAAGACAGAAATCCATCTGACACCTACACGCACCAGAACCAGTGCCTTAGGCAAGGCTGACACAGAAAATGCTTCAGCCATCCTTGTCCTCTTTTGTCAGCTCGCCAGGGACCTCGTTCAAGACCCACTGAATTCCACGGAAGGTGCAGGTTTCCAGCACCTCCACAAGACAAATGACTGAAACCCCTCAGGAGCCCAGCTTACAACACGGAGAGCTGAAGTACTGGGATATACCCAGACAATATTTCTTACTCAGGCATGCTGGAGTGACTGATTCTTTCTCAGAATATTGCTTAAGCTGTAAGTGACTTAACGATAACAAATTCTGAATTTTACCACTATACCTTGTTCACTCTAGACCCTCCAAAACAGGTTTTAAACTATTTCCCTTGGGAGATTTCTGAAGTCTAAGCTCTCAGGCTAAATTTCCCTTTACTTTGTTTTTTTTTTTTTAATAATGACACATTTGGACATATAGATGTTTTGCCTGGATTACAAAACACTTTGATCCATTTTTTCCAGTACAGTAAAAATGCACAGACACTACAGGGCACGTTTTAAATTCCTCCAGCTAATCCCAGTGCAAAGAGTAGCCCAGCATCCCTTCTCTAAAAAGCATATTTTTTTTTCATTCGTTTATCACTAGACAAAGGGGAAGACTGAATCAAAGAAAAAACTGCCAAAAAGCCACTAAGCAGTGTGACTGCCGATTAAACCTTAAGAGTTCAACTTGAACAAACTTAAACTTTTATCAGAAATCATCTGCACATTTCCACTGAAAAAAAGGAAAAACCTTTTGAGTTGTATGAAGCCTGCACCAGACTGCACACCAGAAATGGGAACCACGAAGGTGGCTTTGCTTGATATTACCCCAGAGCTCTGCTCTTGGCTTTGTAACCCACTAAAGGGAAAGACAGGCAAGGAAGAGCAATTCTTCAGGAGTTTACGACAAGCAAGCAACTGCCACAGCCAGTGTTAGTTCATTTTATTGCAAAGATTTAATGCTACTGTGTGTAAAATAGGGTGTTGAAATACAGTAGCAGACCTTTCTGGTAGGGCCCTCGAAGCGAAGGCTGCCCCAGAGCGCTGTGACAGTATTTGCCCAGGCTCAGGTGCCTGCGCGGCGGACACCTCGCTCCCCTGCGGGACCTGCCTGCTCTCAGGCGCAGGCGGAGCGCTGCCAGCGGCACAGCAGAAAAAACGAGCTCCTTTACAGCTCAGGACAAGAAACGGATGAGAGGTTTGGGGGACAAAAGAGACGAAGATTTCCTCAAAAGCAAGCTCAGGCTCTCCCTCCGATCCTGCAACGAGGCGAGCTTGAGAATGGAGAAAATCAATGAGTAGGAGTCGGAGGGCTGGAACTGACTGAGAAAGGTACTCAAAGTGCTCGTTACCCCAGAGACAGTCCGGAGTGACTCAGGCTGTCTTCATTTCCCCAGACTACCTTGTTATTTGAGATCAAGTGTTGGGTAAGTGATCTCAAACAGCAGTAGTTCATATTTGTATAGCATCTTCAAGGCCAATGGATCCTAAATATCCTTGCAAAATTCATACAGAAATCGTTTCTACTGTCACTAGCAGCCGAAATGCAAGCAGGCAGACTACAGCTACTTTTTAAAAAGAGAAGTTTGCCCAGATTATATTATTTTCTGAGCCTGTTGATCACTAAACATTATTTTTCCCCTGTATTTTTCATGGCTTAAATCCTGAGTTCCAGTATCTGGAGGGTTATTTACTTATTTCTTCTTGGACAGGTAACAGCCTCAAAGGCAATGGCAGCTCTATAGCAGAAACTCAAGATACTCCTCCTGAAGATTTAGTATTTTCCAAGATGAATGGAGAAATGCTTTTGCATGAATCACTGAAGGTAGCTATAATTGTCGGAAGACCGACAGTGGGTTTTGCAGAAGAAGTTGGACTGTCAGATGCAAAGAAACTACTGTAAGGGTTACTACAGAAGAGCTTTGAAGAACATTGCTGAAAAGCGTTATTTGTTGGAAATACAGAGAGTAACAAAGTGACTTCTGTGGAACCACAAAGGCACACAACAACACCATTTAGTTCTTTACACAGACCTCTTGAATGCAGCAGCAAATTAAATAACGTTGTTTCTACAAGATTAACCCATAGCTAAAACGCTGCATCTTCATAAGGCAAAATCTTTGTTTATTGACCAAAATATATTAACTTCTTTTTCAGTACAGGAAATAAAGACATCCTGGAAAAGGACAATTTTATTTGCCGCCTCTGATGCTACAATCTTTGGAAATATAAAAGTAATTCAAATAATCATTTATAACTACAAAGCTGAAAAGGAAGCAACCCATTGTCTTCTTGAGTATTTTGAAAGCAGCGCTGAAATTTCATTTGCAATATTTTTAAAAGTTAAAGATTTACTATAATGAAATTATTTCAATATTGGCAAAGTGTCTCCACTTGTAATTGGTAATGTTCATGATCATTTGTATATGGAGTTTTATTTCCCAAGGCTAATGGAATATAAGAATATATCATCTAGCAAGTACACTACAGGCATATCATTCTTCGGTCAAGGAGGCTGCGTTGCAAATTTAAATCCTTTTGACTCATCCCCCAAGTTGTTGTAGTGTTCTCACAGGGTATTTCTATACTCTCCATCTGAAGAGATTTTTTTTTTTATGTTCTTAAGCTACTGGAAGTGACTTTGGTGCAGTGGAAGAGGGTGGGACCATCCAGTAGCTCTTTCAAGCTAAGGAACAGAGGGAAGCACTTTCAGTACTCTGCCACTTACAGTCCTTTCACGGTGTGCTAAAAGCTTTTTAATGATAGAGTTTTAATATTAAAACAATGGTAAAATACATTAATTGAAAGATAATCTACAAAAGGGAGTTGAAGAGAAGTTATTTGGCCATAAACGCAGCTGTAATCTGAGAACACACTGTATCCAGAAAAAAAGATGGAAAGGAATTGGAATATGCGCTGGCTCTCAAATGCCTGCCTTCACATTTCAATTAACTAAACTGGCTTAACCTAATTCAGCCACTAAAAAACCCCCCAAAAAACCAACCTGTTCACTTCTCAAGAAACCAAAGGCCAAAATTTTTCAAAAATTTCTGAAAATTTCCACAAAAAACTTTGTGGAGCTCTACCCTGCCTAGAGCACATACTGAGAGGTTCCATAATGTGAGCGCGGGCTGCAGAAGTACTGTAGTCATACGTGGCACAAGTTCTTTAAACTCCGGGTCTCGAGCCTCCTAACTCCTGTAGCACCACACAACACACCCCCTCCTGCCCTTTGATGCAACAGAAAAAACACTTTCCTTGGGAAACAAGCTAAGACAGATTGCAGAAATATTGACTCTGTTAAGGCTGAGTTTCAAATCAAAGTCAATTTCAATTATACTACGTAAAGAGTTTTGTGAAATAATTTTTAAAAAACCAAAGATACATTGAAATGCATTGAAACTGCTAATAAGTATTATATTTTAGATAAAAATTGACACTTAAGAAAATTGAATTTTGTACTTGCAGGCAGTGGAAAAGTAGCCTACGAATGTTTAGCAGAATTGTAGTTCTTTAGGATGTCATTTCAAACAATCAGCTAAGAAGGGTGGTTGTGCTAATTCTGTGATATCACAGTCACACCTATACTTAGTTTCCAAATAGTCTGAACTATCGTACAGAATCCCTTCAGCCAGACACAGAGACAGAGGACCTTTCAGCTCCACACCCGCGGGTACAGCAGGGACACGGCCCAGGGCACTTACCTGACCCAGCAAAAGCCCATCAGAGGAAGAATCATTAGAGGAAGTTTCCCCAGTCCTTCACAGATCGCTCCGGCAGAATAAAGCTCTGCAGGACAGTTACCGCTCTCTTTGGACACTACTTTCAGCACTCAGGTGGTTCCCATCACATGCGAACCTGTGCACCTCACAGTCTTTTTTTTAAAAGCGTATATTTTGTCACACTGCTTTAAGATGTTGTACCAACACTTTAAAATGTTGGCTTTCTTGCAGAGTTTGGGGTTTTTAGCTTAGCTGCTTATGACCATCAAGGCCCACACAACTAAGGCACACCAGCCACAAGACTGCTCTCCGTCAGCCCAAAATTAGACCGATCACTATCCTTTATACTTCACAAATATTGCAAGTATTTTTGTAACACAGTCAAAACCAGTGAAGGGTTAAAGAAGAACACTAACAGTATCTACCACCTTGTTGAAGGCTCTGTCCTTGAGGTACTTAGAGAGGTGCGCTCAGGTGACCACGCGCCTCGTAGCCGCTATTTGCTCGCTGTGCATTTATTACAGCACGCAAAGCTCCTCACAGACGTGCTTGGGCCAGGAGGGCACACACAAACCCAGCGCACGACCTAGAGTCGCCCCCAGACCCACACAGACGTAGGCAGCGCTCTCGCAGCTGCCTTCCTTAACAAGGAACCTTGGTTAGATGCTTAAAGAAAACCTCGGGAATCTGTATTCCAGTCATGATTCCACCACAGACTCCCTGCGTGACCTTCGGCAGGTCATTTAAGCTCTCTGTAAAAATAAGACTGATAACACTTCCACTATCTGCCTTGCCTATTTAGACCTTAAGCTCCTGAAGCAGAGATTGTCTCTTACATGCACTGAGCCTGTAACAGTTGGGGCCTCTAATAACTAATGTAATACAGATAATTATTAACAGCAACAATGCAAGCAGCACTGACAGGAACAGGGCTGCACTAACCCCCAAAACATTGCAAAGAGCAAAAAAGTACAAAGCAGAAAGTTGTGGTTGAGCAGAACAGGGATATTATCAAATGCAAACATATTTCTGAGCTCTGTGATCAAACTGGAAGGCAGGTTTTGGGCTGTAACGAAAGAAATCGCGTTATTATCCACTTGCACAGCCTGACAGCACAGCCCCATGCAGAATGCATGAAAGCTTTCCCTTTCTATTATGCTTAGGTGCTGTGATGGAAACTAATTTTTTCTCCTTTTCATAAATAAAAACATAAATGACTAGCAGTCTTGAAAGTCAAAATCTTGCAGGGGGGAGCTGCTCTCATGTTTTATCAATGAGGAAGCAGAGCACTGGGCATCACGATTTGTCTGCCTGTTTTCATTATCTTTTTAATGTTAACATTAAAGTCTTCTGGAGACTGTATTAAAAAAAAATAGTGTAGAATGACTATTTGAATAGAGATGAAATGCACCTTTGAGAATAGCAGGTAATAGCAAGGCTTTACTTCTGCCTATGCACTGGGAAATCATTGTAATATCAATGCAGGGATTTGGTGAAAAACTCTCTCCTGTTCCAGGTTCTCTGTTTCTCCCTGAATCTTTTAGCCTTTGCTCAACAACAGCACAAAGAGAACTAGGGGCCACAGGATCCCAGACAGAGCACTCACTAGCTGACCATGCAATACAGCTGCAGGCTGCTTCTTCACCGGGAGCCTGAACGATTAGGTATGCTGTGTTTAACAGGGAGATACAGAGTAAAAAAATAACAAAGAAAACAGCTCTACTTTTAAACCCCTTCTTAAGGCATGAAAAGTATAGCCTGAAACCTTTGGGTTGGGTTTTGTTGATTTTTTTTTAAAAAAAAATAATTCATTGTTTTAATTCCAGCTTGTTGGGGGTTTTTTATTTTTTAAAATTAGACATTCAGGTCCTGTCAATTCTATTTCTCTGGAAGATTCTGTGGATGGGTTGAGGACTAATGGGTTTTAGATATCAGAGGAACCAATAAATTGGAAGAGCCCTAAAAATCACAAATAGATTTTTATCTAAAATGAGACAGTTGCTTAAAAAGTACCACAAAGATGCATTTTACTAACCTAACAAATGTTCAGACCAGCTTTTGCATAGCAGGAGGTGCAGACTGCTTAGGAAATTTGCTTTTTGCCTTGCTGAGGCAAGGCAAATAGCATATCCACACATGCTTATGTGCACACGCACAGAAGGATTTTTAACAAGGAGTAAGCAGCTTTGCTGTGAACTCCTTTGCTCCTCTTACTGGTTTCTGACAGACTCTTTCCAATTCCACCATTGCATCCCTGTGCAAAAACAAATGGTAATTACTCACCCTTGGGTGAGATCACTTAAACCATATTCACATTTTTCATATATGGATATATGTTGCTTATGCCCACAATTCCTTCCTCCTGTCACTGCTCTGCTACAGAAATACTGGCAATGGGGCACGATTAACTGCTTGTGCCCTTCTGTCCCTGCATCCCCCAATGGAGATGGAAAAAATAGTGAAAAAGAGTAGAAAAGCTCTACTAAATTCTCCCTGGAGGCTCAGGCTAACCTGCAACCTCTGAGTTTCCTGGAGCACCTAATTCCCACATGTGTACCGTGCAGATGAATGAAACTATTTGATTTCAAAAGCAGAAACCTGATCAACCCTATGGCAAAGTAAAACCAGCACAGCCCAGAAAGTGGCCCATTAGCCAACCACGAATGACAGGAACGACCTCGTCCTGTGCTTCTTCCTCGCCTTCACAGAATCACAGAATGGCAGGGGTTGGAAGGGACCTCAGAAGATCATCTAGCCTTCTTCGTGAAGACCCACCTACAGCCCCAGCCCCTACCCAGGAGTAAGGATGCCTGCTGGGCTCCCACCTGAGCTCCACAGAGGAGCCAGCGCTGGTCACTAGGGAGACAGAGCCCTCACAGACTCTGTGATTAAGAGGGATGCTGCACCCCAACTGCACTCAAGCAGGTGCTTACCTGCACAGAAAACTCGGTAAGTTAATAGTAGAATTGAAACTCATTATCATGGAAATCATCGGGACCTAAAGCGCAGACCTAAAGATGAGCGTGGTCCCCAGTGCACTCCTGAATGAGGGCCAGGATAAGCAAAGAGCAGAGGAAAGGGAATTATTTCAGCTTTGTTCCCTTCTGGATGTTCCATATGCTACAGCCAGCTGTTCTGGGTTTGTTCATACTCATTAGAGTGGGTATGTGTGACAGACTCTACCTCCCTTCAGAGTGACTCAATCATATAGGGTCTCAGATGGTTTGCTCAAAGCTCTAACGCAGTTTGTGTTCCCCCCACCTCGCTACTCGCACAACATACACACACACACACACACACACACACGTATCTCCTCTTATCTAAATCTAATGGTTTTAATAAGTCACAACCTCAGGACAAGAGCAAGGTTAGGTGACTGTTCAGAGTTTTCTCCTGTACCCACAGCTCATCTGCTGTCTTATAAACATCTCAGCAAACAGAGGGAACATACTCCACGAAAAGAACAACCAAACTCGTTTGGGGGATGTATGCGTGCCAAGCCAAGAAGCTCTTAAAAAAACCCCAGAAAGCCCCCCCAAAGCTATTTTCCTTTCAGGAGGCCATGCAGCAAAGCTAAGAGCAAAATGGTGATGGGGTCTGTCAAAGCCCACTATGCTCAGCCGATCCCCCCAGTTTCACATCACACACACTGCAGGTACAGGTCTGGAGCTGCTGGAGAGCAGCTGCCCAAGCGAGCACGCTCCTGCCCTGTCTTCTGACACATTGACGCAAACACACACCCCACCCATGCCGTGAAACAGTGTAAGGCAGGCTTGTGGCACAAATCCACAGGTTCATGATCCCACAGCCTGGCCTGCTGCCTAGACCACAGAGAAGTGTTCCCGATGAGCTCTGCCTCTGCCACCCAGGCGGTGTCACCGTCCCCTCTGAGTGCCCCAGCTGCCAAGCCCCTGTGAGATCCCAGAGGGAGCAGAGACTCAACCAGAGAGATAACTCAGCACAAGATTTTCACAGCATAGGGCCAAAACCTGAACTCCTGGCTCAGGAGGGCTTTTGACATACAATACAAGGTGGACGGCACATCCTGGGATCAGACCCCTCATTTATTTTCCACGTACCCCTAAGCAGAGGGACGTGCTGCTAGAAAATGCCTTCAGCTTTCAGTATTCTGTGATTCTTTCCAAAAGCTACCATGCCACTTGCCCATAGTGGGTCTGAAATGTGATGACAGGAGAATTTGGCTGTTTTCCTGCTGCTGTCCCAAACCATCACATCTCCAAAAGACCTACAGCCTTCTCTGAGGCTTTCTTTTCTTATTATTTCACCTATTCAAACAACAGAAATCCTTCCACATCATTTTTTCCAGTAGATTTCCCTTCCACTGGCTCAGAGTGGTTCCTCCCACTGTTCCCCCACATGTTGTCTCTCAGCTTTAATCAAAGTCACTTCCTTATTTCCCATCTGATTACCCAAGTGCTGTCTGGCCCTCAGCCACCCTCCGAGCTGGCATAAGCAGGTGCAGCTCTGACAAAGTGACATCAATCTGTGTGCACCCTGAATTGGAGTTGTCTCCCTGGTGGAGACCTCTTGCTCCCAAGTAGTTCTGAAAGCACAGTCTCATGGTTTGCACACGTGACTGAAGTGCAGAAGTAGAGGATTCAGTTCTTGCCTCTTTAACTTACTCCTAGGATCACCAAATGAATAAGCTGCCTCATCCTATATACCTTCTGCCTCTCTTTGAAATGTAAATGCACTCTTTTCAGTTTGGGTGTTAGCTTTGTGGGTCAGATTGTTGAGACTGCTGAGTGCTCCTGTGGTATCAGCAGAACTTTTATTAAATTCCTCACCACCACCTAATCACTTTGTGCTCTCCCTTGCTGTCGTCCCATTGCAAGGTTCTCCCACTCAGAGTCCCTTTCCAGCAAATGAAAAAGGCCATATTCTCCTCAGTACACAGCAAAGGGAGCCTGTCAAACAGCACCAGCATCTGGCTTTTCTGCACCAGTATTGCTACAGCACTACACAGGTAGTGGAGGCTGTCGAGCACAGCCCGTATCTTGCATAAGGAGGAAGCATCTGCAATTGCACTATTGCCTGTAACTGTAACCTGATGGGAAAGAGAAAAAGAAACTTATTCTCTTTCCTAGCTTTACCATTTCCCAGTTGATTTGAAGAAATGCCTGTCTGCTGATCCATCTTCACAGAGCTCTCAGAGTCCTGGAGCAAAGGTAGATACAAATGGAGTCTGGTTTTTAGAAGAAATATTTGTGCCAGGAGTCTCAAAAATATTTCTAAGCTACAGGCAACACTGTGCTGACTCACACTTCCACTGAAATCCATTGAGTTTTCAGAAGCATCAATGATATCTGCCCAGGGACCTCCAGCTCTTTGAGTTATTAGGCTTCCTTTACTAGTGAAGCCAACATGAAATCTTGTGTTTTGGACACCAACAGGATTTGAGCAGTGGAACTCCTTGCTTCAGGGGGCTGGATGTTATAAATTCTTGTAAATTGAAAAAGTGACTGCAAAACTCAAGGAAGAAAACCCCATCTAGAGCTATTAAACATAATGAAATTACATTTGGCTAGGAAAGCCATAAATCTCTAGAGGCAGAGAGAGTATACTAAGGAGGTGTCACTACATGCTTGCCCTGTTCCTCCCCTCTTTCTCAGGCATCCACTGTTTACCACCATAGGAGAAAGAAAACTTGTCTGGATGGACATTTGATCTCACGCAGTGCAGCTGCTCTTACACAGGCTAAGGCAAACAAAGCACTCTCAAATTTACCTGTATCTCTAAATCGGTTGCACGAACTCTCACAAGTCTCTCCACCATGCCCACCCGTCACCACGCTGCACCAGAAGCTACACCAAAGAGCCACAGTGTCACGATGAACGATTTGTCTCTTGAAACAATTCAGAAAGGGCTCCTGGCTGTGATACCGTCACCAACACACACGACTGCACTTGCAGTTTATTTGCAGTCCTCAGCTTGGATGGGATGAATCCAAACTTCAATGACATCCACACGTAAGGACCAATCTGCGCCTCATTGCCCAGGACAACAAACCAATGCACTGCCGGAGTCTTTCATGAAAGATGTTCTCGAGGAATTACAGGACAGTGTCTCTGTGAATACTACAAGAATGGCTGTCATCACACACTCTCGTGTCTTGTGCCACTGTGGGCAAAGAATCTCAGCAGAGTCATCCCTGCATTTGGCCAAAGGAAAAGCAAACAGGACCAGAATCCCACTGTGATTCTAGAGAGAAGGATGCACAAAGGAGGCCTCCCAAGGTCATGGTGGAGAAAATACATCCACAGCTGTACCAGCAGCTGTCAGGCTCTGCTAAGATGCCTTTGATGAGGAGGTCTCTGCAAAAATAAAGGGCATCACTGAACACAGGAACTGGATATGGGCAGCATGTACTGGGCTCCTCTCACCTGGGTACTGAGAATAAAGCCCACCTGCTTGCTCCCTGTGCACAGTGCTGTGCACCACCCCTTCAGATGCAGTTCAGTCTCATGCTGGAAAAGCAAAGGGAGGTGCTAAAGGTCAGAGCTTCTCCTTTTTCCCTTGACAGCTCTGAAACACCAAACATACCACAGCATCTGGCTAAGCAGCCTGGCTCATGCTGTTGCTCCCTTGCCAAGGAGACTGACTGACAGATTCGATCAGACACACGGATGATGGGCTGGGACATCTTGAAGCCCCATCTCAAGTCGCCCGCTGATTTCTGTTTGCAGCATTAATCTCCAGTGACAGAGGGACTCCCAACATGCATAAACCAGCTGTGCAGAACTGGAAGTAGGACACCATGTTTTATCTGCTAAGGGAAGCACAAGGGACTTCTTGGTGCATGCTAGGGCAGAACATTCCGGTAAGAAGCTCTGCCACTGATGTGAAGAAAGGCTGAAATTGCTGTTGTGAAGAAGCAAGTAGAATAGAGAAGTCCCAAGATACAGATGGGAGGGTCGAAGCCTCCCTCAAGACAGCCTGTATATAACTCATCGCAAAGCTTCCTACCAGTAAGAGATCTATAATGCATTTTCCCCATCACTAGGAGATCTCTGAGGTCTCCAGAATGAACACCAAAGAGCAGTGACAAAATGAAGCCTTGATCATGAGGAGTCATCTCCAACACCAGCCGAGTTGTGCACACAGCCCTGTCGTTCCCTGCCTGGCTACAGAGACAGCCTCTGCTTCTCCCTCTTCTTCCCCATTCCAGCACGACTTCTGCCTGATCTCCACTTCAGATTCACCATCTCCAGCCCCTGTCTTCCCTGGCGGCACGTATACCCTCTGCTTCTGCCACAACACAATGAATCATGATAGAATAATAAGCTCGTTTACGAGCTGCACACAAGCCCAAAGGACCGAAGAGCAGAATAAATCGCTACAAAGCTCTCTAAGCCGATTTATTCATTCAACAGTTTTTTGCTTTGACTCTAGCCTCCTCTAACTGGTGTCCAAACAATGTGGTAGTACAACAGGGCAAACAGTAACCTTCTTTCAGGAGGTTCATTACTTTTGTCTTTTCAAGATCAAGAGATGAACTGACTTGTAAAGGATTTGAATCCCAGCACGACGGCTGAACGCATCGCTGCTCTGCCTGATTCTCAGGCTTGCAATAAGGCCTGCAGCAGCACATAATACGTAACTGAACTGCTAACACAGGCTTACAGCACACAGCTCTGCCAGGGAAAGGTATTACCTAACCTCCAGGGTCCTCTTGACCTCAGGATGGGGGATGAGGATTTAATCTTGGGGTAGGAAGACTTCCAAAATATAACACAGCTGTTTACTGACTGGTACAATGCAGTATCGATAAAGAGGCCTTTGCTCTTCTTTCACCCTAAGGATCGTAACACTCTGCAGGTACCAGTCCTCCCAGGCACAGCTGTATCCATACGAAAGATCAGAATCACTCACCGTGTCTTACAAATGGGAAACTGAGGCAAGACAGGTTGAAAACACTGATCTGAGTTTGCCTTTCAAGGTAGGTACAGAGCTGGGACAGAAATCTTCAGATTCCTCGCCATGCCTCACCATCCCACATCTTGCTTTCACCTTTCCCCCAATCCTTTATACTAAAAGCTCAAGTTGCTTGCATTTTGCCAGGCTTTTTTTTTTTTGCCAGGCTCAGCCATTCCTGAGTATTCTCACCCCAAAGTCACCAAGACATTGGTAGTAAAGTTGTATTCCTGTAGCTTTTTCAACTTCAACTCAGGTGCAAAGAATTAGGAGAACACATGGTCACACAGGATTTCTCCTTTCAGCAGTCACCCACAAAAATCCAGGCAAGTATCCAAGCCTGGAGTTTCTCCTCTTCAACCTCACAACAGAAAGTGATCAAGGATAATGCACATGACCCAGCAACTGGAGATCCCAGATCTGCCACGAGATCTGCCCCTGTATTATCTGAATGACTCAGGTAACAAGGTTTTCTCAGCTACAAGAAATGCACAGTAACTGCCCCTTCAACTCCCACCTGTTACTCACATTACAGCACAGCCCAAGGGGCCATATCTCAGGCCCACAGGGCAAGAATAACTCAGGCCAGTGGAACACTCTCCCTGGGACACATGAGAGGGTCAGAGTCCCGTGGCAGACTACGCTGCTGCTCCCGAAGCCTCTCTGTGACTGCGAAGTGCTATACAAACGCAGAGTGTCAGTCTCTTAGCGGTGCTGTGGGTAGGAACCATGAAGGGAGAAGAATCTGGGCACAGCTAAAAATTTCAGAAAAAGGCACAAGATGGGCAAGCATCATATTTAATGACTATCTATAAACAAGGCAATACGAGTAAGAAATGTTAATGGACCTCTCATAGGCCCTTACTATTGTTGTTTCACTGGGACATCACAGCAAAACAGCAATCTTAAGAATTAATAAGTTGAGTCCTTTGATTCCTCACTCCTTGTAGAGTCCTAAAAGCCCCAGAGTGAGACAGAAAGCACCAAATCAAACTGCAAGCAGCATTTCCCTGATCCAGGTGGGGTTTACCCTTTGGAAAGTAGTTGGCTACTTTTACTGGTGTCCACTCTGCCAAAGCCAGAAGATTTTCGGAAATCGCTCAGCTGGCTTTCCAACTGTGCTGTCCTCATGCTGAGAATATCCCTAATTTGTCTTCCTGAGGATGAAAGGAGCAGGGAGGAAGGCATTCTCTTCTTGTTCAGATAAATCCCGCTTTGCTTTCAAAACAGCCCAGGAATCTCTCAGCTGGCATTTTTGTTCACAGCTAAACACTGGTGGAGAGTGTAATACGTGGCTTAAAGGAATAGTTCACTATGAACACATAAACTGCCAGGCTCACTCTGCCTTTGCTTTGCAGCAGGACTAAGAGACACGGGGTTTTGAAGGGCTTTTACAACTCCCTTTCATTTGCGATTATTTTTGCAGCAGAGGATGGAATCATGTTCACCAGCCTGATGACAGCAAGGAGCTAAAGCAGAGGAGGGGGAGGCAAACTTTGAAACTAGAGGATAAATGGTCTTCAGAAATTGTGGAGGAGGAACAGAAATTGCAAGGGAAAGGAGAGGCTACAAGTGAAAGGAGGAGCTATTCAATTCCTGTAGGGGTGTAAATTTTGGCAAAGTGCTTGCTTCCAGATCAGGGTTGAGGTCCATTTAGCAGAGCAGTGGGGGAGAATCTGAGAAGCAAATTAGTAAAGACAATGAATTCTTCCCTGTGTCCTCAGTGCAGGCTCGACTCAGCACCCATTGCAGTTACTGGAAATCTTCCAAATGACTGTACTGACCCTTAAAGACTGCCAGCAAGGCCCAGATTAGGAACCATTAGCAGGAGCCATCCAGGACAGACTGATATCTGAAGTCTCTGAAGGTATCTCACGTGAACTAGAATCTCTTCAGCTCTGTGGGGAACAGGCTAAAGCCTTCTGTTGGACTGCAGGCAAAGCTGCCAAACACGATAGGAAACAGTTTGAAAAAAGAAGGCGGACCTCACTGATTGCATGACTGGTCATTTGTCTTTAGGAAGGATAACGCCGTATCTTTCTAGCACAGGAGGATGATCAACGTGCTTGGCAGGTCAGGGGAGCAGTGGTGGAGGCAGTGAGAACGCTCTGGTTTGCCTGGTTAGGCTGCAGCATGGGGCAAGTGTCAACTCACCACCACGCTAATTTCGATGCCAATGCCCGGGCAGCTCACAAAGCAGGCAAAGCCCACTTGTGCTGCCTGTGGAGATCTACACTAGCAGGACCACTACCGGCATGTGAAGCAGCCAATTTCATTGTGGCCCTTGCCTGTCTTCAGGAACGGCAGCCTCAGAGCAATCACTCTGTACTTAGAGAAAGTTTTCTTTCTTTAAAAAGAGACAACAACAAAAAGCAGCTCTGGCACTGATTTCAAAGGCAGGCAGGCAGTTTGGTTCTTTCAAGAATCCCTTGGATTCGTGACTCAAGAACTTACATCCTGAATGCTTTGGGACAGTTTTCTTAAGAGCCCACAAAGTGCTTCTGAACAAGCGACTCAGCCTCTTGAAGGCATTTTGCTATCACAGAAGTGCTACTGTGGCTCATACAGCCAGACAGCATCAGGCTAGTTCCAAGTAACCCTAATGCAGAGACTGGTCCAACACCTCCCTATATTCAATTTAGACATCTTTTCCCTCATTTTCACAGGCAAAATAACCACTTAAATTTGCCTTTGCATCAATAAATTGCCCAAGATACTAGGACAGATGAAAAGGAGAGCTGACTAGTGGGAAAATATAATAAAAAGGTGCTTGACTGTGTGAGTGAGTACCGGCCTCTGTGTCAGCAGCACAATTAGTCCTCCCCTTGCAGGCCACATGGTTTGGTGTTGTCTTTGACAGACAAATCAATCCTCCCCTTCTTCTAAGCACTGTCTAATGAATAAATCAGCAAGGTCACTGGTGCTGCTGCTTCGCCCTTTCCCTGCCAACCAGCTGGAGCCGGACCTGCCGCCTGGCTCCATCTGCTGTGCTTCCAACAGGATCCAAGTGTCCTGGGGAGTGAGACGGAGCGCTTAGAACACACGACTGGGCAGCAGAAGTCCCTACATTTACTCCTGACTAATGCCTTGTCTTGGGCAAGTCATGCCAACCTGTTAGGCCAAACGATGCGTTCACTTCGCACATCTTGTCTCCTGAGCCAGATGTGAGGGAGAAGGAGGAAGACAAGAAACACTGCAGAAGGGAAAAAGTACCAAAGGACTTCAGGTCACTACTGGCTTTGCTTGGCCTGGTTCACAACTGGCATGTGCAATGAAGGTGGAAAAACTGCCACATCCAGCTAGAGGGTTTGAGGCAGATGAAGCAGAGTGGGAGCCACCACACATCAGCCACCACACACCAGCCGAGGGGGCAGGAGGACACGCTGTACCCATCCTACTCACCCACAGCCTCCAGCACAGCAGGTCCAGAGCTTTGCTTGAGAGTCCTAGGATTGTTATGCTACTGCACCATAAACAAATTGCTATAATAACCTGGTCTTGTGCATGCAAAGGGGCCCTGAGCTAGTTAACAAAACAGTAACAACAACAGCAGTAAATTACTCAGCACCAAGCTATACCAAGTGTTTCCAAAACACCCAGGAAGATGAGGCTGCTGCCCCAAAACACTCTAAATGTAGATAAAAGGAGATGGGAAAGTAAAAATGGAGAACCGCAGCATGTCTGAGACCTGCCAGAGGAAGCTTCTTGCAGACCCATTGCAAAACTGTCACCCAGCTTTAGAGAAAGTCGGGCTGCACTTGCATTTTTTTTTGTTTTACCTCAGAACTTCATGGAAGACCTCCATCCCCTCCATCACTTCCCCAGCTATAGAACTTCCAACCTCCCACATCCGCCTCCTCTTTGCTGACCACCCCTGAAATCCCAGCAGACCAGTGAACAATGCATGACCTAAAGGCTAACTGCAAATCAGTCCCTTTTCCTTGATTTTACAATGAGGATGAATTACCTACCACTAACTTTGCTCCTAAAATGGGCCACGAAGCCCTGATCCTGAGAGAACATTATGTTCTAGAGAAGTGTTTATGTTTTCACCACATCAACTGTGCCCACCGAGGGAAGAGGAGATAGTCTTAGGAAAAACATCAGAACAAATCCTTTGCCTTCGCTGGGCTGGCCAGAATGTGTCTCTAACTTCCTACCTGAGGTGTTGATTGGATGTTGTGTTTAGATATTAAGCAACACTGCAATGCCTTCCTTGCCACACAGCACACTTCAAACGCTTCTGCTCGAGCCTAAAAACTATCAGGAGAGCTGACTGCCCCTGACTGGCTGTTAGCCACAACATCAAGGAAGGGCCTGGCCATCGAAGGCGCAGAAGAAGAGAGACTCCGCATACAGTAATGAAATATGACTAACTGTTAGGCCATTGGTACAGATATTAATTACAAATACAGTTTATGCCATGCAGGCATTCTCGTAATAGTATCAACAACGAGCTCAACTGCCCTTTTCCATCAGATTGATGGAATAAGGAGCTGGCACTCCTCTGGGCTAGTGTGAATCACCAAAATGCAGCCACCCCTAGGATGGGATGCAACTGTGTGCAGCAGCAGCACCTAATCTATTAAGACAGAAATGAGCATGGCTGTACCAGCCAAAATAGAAGAGAGAAGAGAAACAAGGCAGAAAGCACCTGGCACAAGTTTCTTAAAATCAGAGGGGAGAAACCAGAAGCAGTTCTCTTGTTATTAACCCTGTAGCTGGTCCTGATGCGCAGTGGCCCTCATTAGTGACTCCAGGGGCTAAATACACCTCAGAGGCTCACATCCCATCTTGCAAACACCCCCACTACTGACCATGTGCACCTTCCTCACTGGCATAAATGAGGTAGGAGTTGAGGATGTTGTAAGGACAGAGCAAAGCACTAGGAAGACGGAGAGCCTGTGGGACTCTGCACGAGGCATAGCTCCAATCTTTACAACTTTTAAC
>NW_009731221.1:1240-16887 GCF_000703405.1 Apaloderma vittatum | reverse complement strand
AAAAAAAAGCTGTGGGGGAGTAAGAATTGTCTGCCTGCCACTGGCTTGGTTTGGAGTCCCTTGGCTGCCTTCCTCCTTGCCGCCGGGATGGAGGAGTTAAGTCAGTACGCTGACTTGGGTATGCCAAGATGCACAAAAGCTGCTGCCTTTTTCTGATGGTGTTTTTGAGCACACAACACCTCCCCTCTCGCTTCACTGTCTTCTATAGTAGTCTGGGAATACAGGTACTCAGTAGACGGTTAGGTTGTAAATCTAGCTCTGCGGCAGTAAATTCAGCTTTCTAAAAACACATATTCATTGTAAGCGAGTACGGGAACCTAGGGTTTTGAAGAGAGCAAGGCTATTAAATGCTGCTGTCAGAACAGCTTTATTTGACTGCATCAGCTTTCGTAAACATAAGTGAAATGGAATTTGGGACTGCTTGGGACTGCCACCAGCCTGGGAGTATAGGCAACAGCCACTACCTTCCGGGACATTTTTGCCCACTGACATGCAGACCACAGGGCACACAGTCACCAAGTCAGTAACCCAATGTCAACACAGTGAAACCACGCCATAGGTCCATGAGTGAGAGTAAGCTGCACAGTGATTTTTGTCTATATCTAACCTAAGAGACAAAATTACTCTCAAACAAGTGTCAGGAAACAGCAAGGTCCAGCTCTTCCATAAATGCAGACAAGCTGGGAAGCAGAGGGTGGCTGTGAGCCAGAGGGGGTGGATGGAGGTCCTAGGCGAGGGTGGTCAGAGCAATTAAAGCCTATTAGTGCACTCACTGTCCTGACAGGGAACTACTGTGTTCTAGGGACCAATTCTGCTGCCCCTTTCTGTGCAGAAGACTTTTCTAAAGGGAACAGAGCTGCCTGAGGTTGTTTCTTCCTTCCAAAGTTGCTGTCAAAAAGGGTATCAAGCTAAAGAAGAGGAGGAAGCTGTAAGACATGGCAGATGATGAAGGAGGAAGAGAAGATGACAGAAAGGAAGAAAAGGGAAACTAAGAACAATTATAATCACTGGAGAGAGGCAGGAAATCTTTCCTGCTCACATCCTCACACCAGTCCCTCCCGCCAAGCCCCGCTGAGCTCACTAACCAACGCTGCCATGAGTTGAAAGCAACTTTCCTCTTTGGTGCAGACAGGAGAGGCAGCTGCCTGGAGCCCAGAGCACACACAGCACCTCTCGTGTCCCACTGGTCCCATTTCCTGCCGAAGTTGTCCCGAAGTGACAACTTGCAGCAGGCAGCACAGTGGGAGGATCTATCTTGGGACTACAGAGACAACATCTCCTCTGCTGAGTATGCCAGGAAGACATTTTGCTGCGGGACATGTAGAGAGGTGACCCTGATCCCACAAGGATGCTGAGCAGAGGCTGTGTTACAATGACCAGCTCTTGCTGCAGGTAGCTGAAGCTTATTCCTAGTACCTTCCAGGGTACGTTGAAAGATATTTTCTTGTTTCAGATAGCTTACTTCACTAAACTGGCTCTTTTTAAAATCCGGAGCATTCAAAACAAAGCCATCTTCCCCATGTCCCAACAGACCATCGCTTCACCTGCCAATGCACTTGCTTATAGTGCATTTTGGGTTCTCGGTGGACAAAGGATTTACCTTGCAGAAGCATCCCAGGATCAGTTTCTATACCAGTTGAAGCCCTACAAAGCCACTTTGCTGCTTAGTCATATGGTTATCCAGTCCCATGAGACTGCCTGCCAGGTCCTTCCAAGCTACAAAGCCCAAGAAGTTACATCAGAGATCCAAGTGCAAGACAGCAGCACAAACCACCCGAGTAAGCCAAGTGAGAGAGAATCAAACTCAGCATATGGAGGTGTCACAAATTTTTAGGGTCTCTGTAAAGCAGTAGAGCTGGGCCCAAACACAGAGAGCACAAGGGACAGAGCAAATAAGGAACGTGGACAGCCCTTTGTAGTTCACACAGGTGACCACTAGATAGGTCCCTGGCTAAACAGGGCAAGTTCAGCAAAATTCCCCATCTTTCTGTTTTTACGAGATTTCCAAAGCTGCTGGAGGAAATATCTTTAAATTAATGTGAATCAAGCATTGAAAGCCCCATGGTAGTTTGGTAAATCTCTGCTTTAATACAGAGCCTCACTGTAATTAATATTAGATTGTAGAGCTCTGGGATGTACTGCAAGGAGGTCAGTGGAGTGTGTCTGGTGTTTTCGTGAAGTCCTTTAGGCTGAAGAATAAGGAAACTGCGTGGGGCAAGCACAGCAGCTTTATGGCTTCAAAAGGACACTGCCTTCCTCCACAACAGTTTAGAGAAGTAGGGCTCAGCCCTTGCTCCTCATGTCCCTGGGAGCCCAGGGACTAATTAGATTCACAGGCCCACTGTCAGAAGCCTGAAACTCGTTTTGCAGCAATCCGCACCTCACTTAGGAAACCTCTCAAGGTGCACAAATCAAAACCTTGAAGATTTTGAGGAAGACAGCTGCAGTGAATCCTTCTATTGCCTCAGCTTTATTATTATTACCACATGCCCCAAGCCCTCTGTCCCGTGTACCCTGGATAGCCAGCAAACCCTCCACACCTATAGGACCTCATAGAGCAAGGTCTGGCTATTGCAAAGTTGCACCTTCAAACGTTGAGCTACAAAACTTTAGCTTGATGTATCCAAGTCTGGCCAGCTTCCAATGATGTCCAAAGCAAATGTCCATGAAAAACACTTGGCTCAAGCCAACAGCCCTCCTGAGCTCTCCAGGGAAGAAGCTGCAAGCCCTGAGTTCACAGCTGTCATGGATCTCCAGCTGCCCAAAGGCAAAGGGGGCAGCTCCTCCTTAGGGTACAGTAGCAATATGAAGGAAAAATAAAACAGTGCTCCACACTGGATTAACGACACTGGGGACAGTGGCAGGACACATGTGGGTTCTCCCCAGCAGCCCTGCAGACTGCACAGGGCCAGTGCCCAGAGCTCTATCCGGGACCCCAGGAGCTATCTCTGCAGCAGCACCGGGCAGGACGGTGGCAAAGGGCTGCAAAGAGCTGGGGCACAGCAGTGCTGCTTGCCCCCGCAGCCGGGGCTCCCCACAGGGCTGCCTCTCCCTGCCTTGACACCTCGTGCAGTTCAGAGGCAGAAGTGAGCCTGGTTTGGCGGTAGAGCCTGCACCAGAGTCCTCTCTACCTTAAGAGCTCTTCCAGAGCATGGCTTGGACGGGAAGAGGATCTAAAGGGCCCAACAGAGCTTCACAGACACTTCTCTCCAGTAGATTTGGCTTAATTTCCCTCTCTCCACACACAGTTATTACAGGCTTTAAATGCTCACATGTAAGTAACTTGTCAGTACTATCAGGGCACAGGCAGCCCAGGTCTTTGCAGCCAGAGCATCTCTCTGCAGAGCAGAGGCCCTGACTCCCAAGGGCAGCTGTGCCCAGGTACACACTGCCCTGTCAGCCACCGGCACCACCAGTCCGAGGGTCACGGCAAGAGCAGACGAGTCTTCAGACAGCCAAAGCAATCCCACCCCAAAAGCACCATGGGACAGGGAAGCAGGGACCTCCCCAAGACATGAGCTTTTCCTATGAGAACCTGTCTGAGTGCAGAACACTGAGCAGCGTGCTTTCACACGCCTTGTCCAACTGCAGGTTACACTCACCATAGCCAACAGCTGCCTTAAATCCACAGAAAATAGGACGGCAAGAAGCAGGTAGCAAAGCAATGAGAAGGGGATGAGAGGAGATGAGGAAGCAGGTATTTCTAACTACTAAATAAATCTGAAAGGGAATATTTGTCTTAAATGAGGGTTGCCACAAAGCCAGTTGGAAATCTGTCTGGTGAGTTTTCCTGTCACCTTGCTGGTTGCTGGAGAGGCAGATGAATTTGCTGAAAGTATTTTTCTAATGTCCAAGAACAGGATTTGCTGCACATGCCCATACACTTCCCACAGGCCCAAGTGCACTGACTACCTTGGACATGCTCATCTTAAACTGTTCTTACAAAAGAACCACACGGGTGCTACATCCTTTCCCAAGATAGGCCAAATCTGTCCATGAAGAGTCAAGAGATCTTGGCAATTAAAGCATTCATACAGTGCACATTGGACTCCCTCTGCTCCAGGATTTAGCATAAAAAGCCCCATCGTCTATACAGACAGCTCTCTGCCCAAGTCTGAACACATTTTTATTGTGGGTGAGAGTAAAAATTAGATGCCATACACAGCTTCCTCTCAGCAGTCCAAATTGTTCCCATCTTGGTAGCCTTCCAAAACCTTTTCATAGTTTTCCTTAAGAGACACATTGTCCTACAATTGGCCACAAAAAGCTCCCACAGCATCTCAGCACACAGAACTATGCAAAAAGCCACATAGCAAAAGAGACCAAAGAGGGAAGACTCAGGGATGCATGTGCAGGGTGGAGGATGTTACCACAGACAGCTTGACCCAACCAGGCCAACTGCAACGGAGACACAAGCACTTGTCTGTCTCCCCTTGGACAATTTTTAACCTATGTCAAGTCAATCTTGCTAATGATGTGTCAAACCTTGTGAAAGCAAGTCAGTTGGTGCTTTAAGCCAAGTGACTGGGGCTACCAGCACTTAAAGCTGGCCTCAGACAGCTAACCTGGGAGGAGAGTGACTGTAACCGGTCAGAAAAGCACATTTTTATAAGATCAATAAGATTTTTTCCAAGGCATTCCACTCCAGCTTCATTTTGCCACCATGGAAGCCAATATTATAAGCCAGCTTCAGTGGAAGCAAATCAAGGCAACCTTAGCATCTCCAAAACCCAAGTCAATTTTCCTACCCTGTGCTCTCTTCAGTTCTAGCAACCTGAACACAACCCCACCTTGCCACTGTGACATCCCACCGTCATCATGCTCTTGCTCCCCAAACACATCCACAGCTCACACTGAAAACAAGAGTTAAGAAGAAAACAGCAGTTCTCTTCCTGGCATTCACGTTGTTGGATTCTAGCCTGGAAATAAAGGAATGTAGAAAAACACTTGTAAAAATATAAACACAATGTGCTCAAATCATGCTTCCATTGACTTTGAACAGTGTTATGCCTGGAGTGAAATGGCTCTGTTGGGCTTAAGCTTGTCCTCAGAAACGTGTGCTGGGCTCTCAGCAATGCCATGGGAACTACTTGGGTATCTCCAAGGGAAAAATTTGGCCAACTATATTTAACTATTTAAAATTTCAGGGTTATTTGCAGAATACGGGACAGAGTCCCATAAAAGCAAAACAATCTGAAGAAAAAGATATTCCAGAATGACAGTGAAATAGCAAACTGCACCCTCTTCTCTCATCAAAGCACATCAATTTACAAAGTGATCAGCGTGGGTATTGATTCAGACAAGGAAGAGGCAATATTTACCTAAGCACCTGCGTTTATGGCGTGTTAGACCTACCAAACAGCCTGCAGCCCCAGCAATCAGATACCATGGGAGAGAATTCTCTATCATTTCAGCCTTAAAAGAGCCACGAAGCAGTAGACAGCATACGCGGAAGGGTGCATTTTGGCAGCATGGGAATAAGTCATTCCGTGCTAGAGCCAGAGCCTTCTGCTTTGGGTCACGTTGACTCAGATGAGCTGCTAAAACCCATTCCCACATGGTCTCCTCCCTCTTCCTGCTGTATTCTTCCCCTACAGCCGTTGCGCCTGGGACTTTAGTAGGCATTTCTCTCCCAACCTCCTCATGAGAAGGAAAAAGTAAGCACGGAGCTCAGCAAAGAAAGCACAAGAGCCATACACTCCTCTTCCCACACTCCTGTCATTTTTCTTCCACAGGCCCCACCTGCCGCAGTCAGTCTGTTGGGAACAGCAGAGGCAGAAGAGCAGTGGTTCACGTTCACCCTGGAAAGTCCCCAGCCCTCCACTCCTGCGCTCTTCAGCCCAACCCAGCCTTCCTAACCAAACCCCTCCAGTCTCACATCTCAGCCCTAGAACTAGTTGCTCAGCAGCTGACTCCAGGCTGTAAGGATGTAAGGAATGCTGCTGGGACTCTCAGCAGAGAAATCTGCAATATCAGGAATCAGTTTTAAAGGTCTGAACCATCTCCCAAAGCAGATATTGATGTGTCCAGAACATGGTTTCCTGGGATGTATTTAATAGCGTTTTCCAGGAAAACATTGTTGCTATCAAGTATGCTTGTCAGCCCTAGTATACTGCTTTCCCTGAAAACACACGGAGCTATATTCAACTTAAAATATCATCAACCCAGAACACGCCTCACTTCTGCAACCAGGGTCCTATTTGGTTGGAAATGCTTCTGCAGTGAATGGAGTCTCCTCACCACCGAGAAAGCAAACCTAAAGCCCAAAGAGGTCTCACACCAAAGCAAACAGGTCCTGAAAAAGGCACACTGACCAACGAATATTTTTATCTGGACATTTTATGTATCACTAGGTAATGTTTGTAGGTTGATACCAGAAAATGCACAGAGGTGATCCACTACCAGCACCTCCAGAAATGTACCTGTGTTGGCACAGGAGGAAACCCAGAAAAGAAGATACCAAAGGCAGCTTTAAAATATTTTCCTTTTAATTTTTTTCTTTTGTCCACTTTTGGAGCAGAAAGGAATTAATCCTGAGAGACAAGCAGCACCTCTTCCTGCTCTCCTCACACATAAAATCAGTAGCACCTTTCAGATTGAGTCCTACCCCAATTTTGCCACCGTTTCAGGAATCACACACATTGCAGGACTTCCCTAAAGCCACCTAATTTACCACACTCCTGCAAGAGGGCTGGCTCCATGACACACAGCCACACTTCAGAACAGGGCACCATCAGCTTGCGCTCCTTGATACGTCCCAGGCAGAGGTTTAGCACACAGACCACACAGCTCTTTCAGGCCAGCCCAAACAGTCTTAGACTTCATTCTCTACTCTGTTGGTACATGCATAAGCCCTTTCAGGGAGAGGATTGGGTTTTTCTTACGTGCCAGCCCTTAGTAATGGTACTTAGTAATTCAGGTACCATTTGGTAGCAGGTGTATCTGGAATCACAGTATGGCTCTGGCAGCAGTATAGTGCCCGTTGCTTCCAGGCACAATTTGTAGTACTAATGCAATTCACATAATGATAAGCTTTCTGCGGGCGGAGCTGCCAGCACCCTCAGCAGGTATGGCCAGGAGATAACTTCTTGTTCTCAGTTCATTTCAACACACTTTTGAAAAATTACTTCACAGTCTAATGTTTTCCCAGAGCTGAAAAATGTTTTGAATCATCTCAGAAAAATCACTTCAGTTGCTTTTGAGTTACAGAATGATGAAAAGCATACTTTCAGGGGGAAAAAAATTAAAAAAAACAAAAACAAAAAAATCCAACACAACCACAAAAAATCCTCAAAAGCCTTCAAGCCAGAAAAGCATGGCTGGTGCTTGAAACCTGGCACACGGAGTCTCAATGAGGAGTCTGTGCTCTCCTAAATTGGGAGACGTTTGGCTTTGATTTAACAGTTATGAGTGTATGAAAATTGCATACTTAGCATGCAATGTAGTAGAAGACTTTGTGCAGTCTTAACTCTGCATTAGCATATTCTTATTCATTTAATTAAGTGTTGCAAATTGTTTTTCTGTTAATTATTTCAGTTATGGACGTCATTATTTTTCCTTCTGGAAGACAGAATCTATTTCAGGAGGGTTAACGCTCCTGCTAACTCTCCTTTCCTAAACTGTTCATTGCTGCTGATAAGGTTCCACCTGCTTTTGTTAGACTGTAGACTTCTAGCTCATTTATAATTGGATACATCCTGTACCAAATAACTCTCGAAGTGCTGATATGATATCCCAGATGGCAATATTCTCTCTTTCCTCCGCCTGTAATTTCACAAAAAGGCCCACTGACAGCTAGTGTTTAAAGGAAATTTGTGTATGCAGACATGGTAGGTGATCTGATCTGCTTGATATTAGGGATGGGTAAATCCATTCAGGTGAAAAAGGAGCAGAGAAAAGTGTATCAGAGGCAGGGACCGGCATCTGGGAGACCTGGGCTTTATTCCCAACACTGCCACTGAGCTGCTACAGAACCATAACTGCTCCACCTCAGCCTCCCTCATCTAAAATAGGCTTATTATTGACTGTACCTACCTGGCAGGTGTCTGGTGGGGATTAGTTAATATTTGGAAACACTTTGAGATCCTCTGAGGGAAGGTACAATATAAATGCAAAGTAGTGGCACTGCTACTCTATTAACTGTTGACAGCCTGCTCTGCTCCTGTTTGAACTGTCTGCCCACACGTCTGAACCACTGATGGACGCAAAGAATTAAGAGGAATAACAGGCCCAGTCAGAAAGCCATCCAGAGAGGAGTCCCCATGAATTTCCTAAGAAGGGTATCTTCCATCTCCTTCCTATAAGAACACAAAAGGAAACCTCTTTACACAATAAAGAACTGCTCAGCAAAGCATAAAAGAGCTGAAGGCATTATCAGGACTAAACGCGTCTTAAGCTCTTTTCCCATAACTTATTTAAACATTTCACAGCTGCAAAACTGAGCTGGGAATCTCAGCAGAGAGTCTCCTCTGCTGTCCCATGGTACTCTCTCCTACATCTTCCTGCAAAAATTGTTAAACTTTTAGCTGGTTTCATTTCTGCAACCTGAGACTGCTCTAAACTGCTTCAGGGGGGAAAAAAAAAACACACCAAACCACAAACAAACAAAACCCCCCAAACAAACAACCAAAAATCTCCAAAAAAAACCCCACTGAGAGCAATATTTCTCAACCTGCAGCTTAGCAATCGGTCTCCTCCTGCAAAATCATCCACGTACTACACACAAAAGCAACAACGGACAGGACAGTGATCATTTTGAAAAGGCCTAGGGGTTGTCCCTGCTCTGAGAAAGTCCTGACGCTGGACTGCAAGAACTAACGTGTTCTAACATCAAAGCATCACATAAACAATTAACTACATGAGTCTGATCTGCAGGATGTGATATTATTCCTTCTGTTCTGTAAAATGGAGTCTAAAAAGATCAAGAAGGGACTCCCAAAACTGGCCCCATAAACCAGGCAAAGGAAGGGACCATTGTTCATGGTGCGCGACTGCAAAGGCAGCGTCGCTGACAGCCCTAAAATCCACTCCAAGCAGCTTAAAATGGGACTGCCCCTCTTCAGCCTCCCTGCGTCTCTCTTCACCCAATAGTGTTTATCTTCTTCTTAAACTCACGCACATCCCAAAGTAAATTATAAGGCCAGGGCACTAGGCAGGGTCAAAGGCTAGAGTGTGAATTTACTGTGCTGTCTGGGCTCTCCCAGAAGCCCTGCCTGAGTCCTAATAAAGATCTCTGAAACAAGATGCTAATGCTGGATTATTCGGGTAATCTCCCAGAGTTACTTCCCTGGTTTGCCTGGTTATAAATAATGAATTAGGCCTTTACTTATTATTTCTTCTGCCCTTTGGGGTCGCTGCAAGTCTTGGGAAGGAATACAAATTTAAGAATATTAGATCCATTTATTAATATCAATTTCTGCCAGTCCTGCACGAGAGATGTTCCTCGCTCAGTGCATGCTATTGATACAACGAAGCGGCTGGGGTGTTAATGGCATGGATCTAATAGCTAAGAACTGGCCCAGCCTTACTCACCATTCCCATAAATTGAATTTTAAAAAGGCAGATGGGTGCTTCATAAGTGGGAACAGAATCATGTGCCAGCTTTCATTTCTTTTCCATTCCTGAGCACTGGCGAAATTAAAGTCTCCCCACCGGCTTTGCCCACATAAGCCTGTCGTTACAATTTAGTCCCAGTCTTAAGAGCCCCTGCTATTCCCATACTGAATTTCTAAAGCAGTCTGGTCAATGCATTTTAACCATTTCACTGCTGCCTTGCGCAGCAGTATGCATTCAGCTGAATGCAGCAGCAGCAATCACACAGGCTTGCAGAGCTCTTCCAGATGAGAGGACGACATCTATACCACAGCCCCATCTCTTTCTCCTTCTTGCCTTCTTCCATCTGCTTTTTGACCTAAAAGCAATTAATTGCAGTCATAAATATGAGTATGCCTGCAGCACAGACCTGGCTGGGAGTCTCAGGCTCTGCTCAAGGAGTTGGAATTAAGCTCAGCCATGGTTTGAGTGTTGGTAGATGTCTTAGTCCAGAAAGCATGCTTTTACCACCAGGCTCCTCAGCCTGCCCACAGGTCTTCTGCCAACAACAGCAATAGCCAAATGCCACAATGTGCTGATGGGTGTCAAGAACCCAGATAAAATTACTGCCTCTTGCCTTCTGTACACCAACTGTGATCGTAGACGGCCATGTGAGCACTCCTGGTAGGCCTCCCCATGCAGTTCACCCAATTACCTTAAAAAAGTCTCGTAATAACTTCCCAGTCCCCTCACTAAAGGGATCAGTTACTTCAGCAAGCCTTGCACTAGCAAGGCCCGAGCATACAGCACTAGTCTCAATCCACACTGCACTGATCCATCTCCACCTCTTCAGCACTGGGTTCAAAGGCAAGGCCAGAAGCAACCCCACACACAGGTAAGGCACTGAGGTCGCTCCCTTGGCTGAGGACCTTGAGCCATGATGGAATTCAAGTGTTAATCAGGGTTTGTCCAATGCATTAATTCAGTCAACACTTGAACTCTAGACACACCCTCAATAGAGCCCAGAGCAAGTCCAGCCACTGTCCCTACCTAACAGCGATGTAAGTGCTATTGCTCCTGCACAAACAGTCCACCACCATCATCTCCACAAGGCCCAGCTTGTGGGCATGTTGGAAAAATCTTTGGAAATCTCATCTAAAATGCATGAGGAAAACTCACTTCCTGTTGCAAAGAGTTTCTCTGGATTTCCAAATACTTCTCAAATCTTCACAGAGTGAAGAAATGTGCTGTTTTCTTCCTTTTTCACTTTGATGTCATTTCATCTACACCTTTGAAACATGGATCTCCTTCTTCTGTAAGCATAAACACGGCTCTTTAAAGATTTTTTTATGCTTAAAATGCATCTTTTCAGTATCAACCACATATTTGAAACAAAACATGGAGTATGAATCAGCGGCACTGAAGATTGTTGGCATAGCTACAGGGACTAGGACGTGTCCTGATTGATGCTGCCTGTGTAATGGGCAATCATTACTGGAGATCTTCCCCTGGTGCACATTTCACAGCCCTCACCATTTGCAGATGCGTTCAAGTTTACTCGTGGAGCCTCTGGAAGCCATGGTGGTCTCAGCAGCAGCAGCAGCAGATATTAGTGTCTTCCTCTCTTGAAAAGTGTTAGTGCTATCTCATGAGGAAAGGCCAGTCTGCCACCGTGCCTGAATTAGAATCTGACACTCCTTTTTCTCCCTTGAAACACGGACCATTTGTTCCACTTCTTCTCTCTCAGGTGGCGTAATTGAGTCCCTTGGGGAATGTTGCTAATTGAATGGGAAGTGAGACTGTCTGAGGCAGCAAAAAAGGCAGATGGTTATGACTGAGGGATAAGTCAGATGCTGCTTTAAGTTCTGAAAGCCCATCCCTTGGAGACTAGAGATTTCAGTGTGAAGGTCACAATGGTAGATATTCTCTCCTTCTCCATGCCTTTGCAATGACCACAGAAAAAGTGTCTGATTGCTACATCTGAGGCAGAACAGCCTAGGACTCTCTGGAGACATGCTCATCACCCTATCTGAAGGTTTCCTTGCAGTATATGGGATTTTATTCCCCTGAGCTTGATACGAGATGGTTATATTGCAGCCATCAGAATGCCACAGCTAGCTTGGGAAGGAGCAGAGCGTCTGAGCAGTGTGGGAGATGCAGAGGGGAGAACACTGTGCTATTCATATCTCACAGCCCAGAAGAAAGGAAAGTCTTCAGATCAGTTCTGTATTTCACTGACAGCCAATGCAAACATTTTAAAGCTGGTGTTGATCTGCCAGAGCTGTGGAGTGGAAACACACACACTCAATTGCTGCTGCCTTCGCTGAATTTTGTATGAAATGGGGCAATCCTAGAGATCTATGAACAATGTATTAGCATGGCCTACCCCAGTGCTTAAAAATGCACGGGCAAGCAGCTGGCTGCCCGTCTACCTAGGAAAACAGAAGCAGGCTGAGCCTTGCAATGCCTTTGAGGCGATTAAAACAGAGAGACTGAGAAAGAGGGAAGGAAATTCCTCACTGCCTGTTAAAAATACTGCACAAAGGGTTTGGTTTTAAGCCCACACGCCACGGTGTTTGACGTCATTCTTTACGGATCACTTGGTATCATCCCACCAGGCACAGCACCTGACATCAGCCTCTGTGGATCAGGCTGTTGTGATACCCGGCTTGCCACTTTCTAACAATCACAGAGAGAAGTACCTGAAAGAACCCAGCCCAGTGCCAGTGGAATGGGCAGAGAGGCAGCTGACAAGCTCCTAATATCACCCATCTGGAGACACCTCTCAGACACAGAGGAAAGCCCTGACTTCAGCACTTTCACACGAGATATTTAACTGCATCTGGACTGGCCAAACTGCTCCTAGAGTAACTACACTCAGCTCATGCCCAGCCTTGTTGTAAGAGAGGCAGCTGCCGCCGTGGTGTGGAGAGCCAGGCAGGCTGTGCAGCCCCACAGCCACTGTCAGCCCATAGCTCCCCGTGCCAGCTGAAGCCAGTGGGATGAGGGGAAGGATTTTCTCCCTCCTCAGCCATACTTCATGTCCTGCCCAAAAGTGGGTATAATGCAAATTTTCAGGCATGGCTAGAGTTTATCAATGGTTGCACACTGCTGATGAAGCAATCTGGAACCCTCTGCAACCCCAAGATCTCTGTTCATCGTTGTAATATGGTTTTGTGCACTCCTCTCATAAGCAGAGGTGAGATTTTAAACAAGGATGGAGAAAAAACAAGTTCACATGCACAGAGTAAGACTGAAGCAGTAGAGATTAGAGCAGTCAAAGGAAAGCTGAAAGTCACACTGTGGCATCCAGATCTGGCTTTTAAACACCACTCCTGCATTGTTTTGTGCAGTGACTGCTCCATCAAATTATTTGCCAAGGCAATCAAAAAAGAGAAAAAAAATACAGGAAATTACTCAGATTACAAGTCTGTGCAATTAAAACCTTGATATTCATGCCACTGTAAGACAGAGGCACATTAATAAATAATACTTTGCTCTTCTACAGCACTTTTCCTCTAATGATCTCCAAGCAATTTACAAGTTTTTGCTAGCTGAGCTTCACCAAACCCCTGCAAGGTACAGAAGAGATAAATTGAGCCCCTTTGCTCCCAGCCAAAGTTAAGATCTCTGGGAGGGAAGCAATGTAATAGAGAAAAGCAACATTGCCAAATGCGTGCGAGCACAAAAACAAGCCAAGTGCATCATTTTTAACTGTTCAGCAATACCTAAAACGCCATCTCAAGCTGAGGCTTCGCCATGCTGGGCAGTACCTGATACACACTAATGATATTCCTTGAGCCAAGGACACGAGATGTGCAAAGCATAAAAGAATATGGGGTCACGGTAGGTAGGAAACCGCACCAGAAACGCCTCGCGTACATTCCGCCCATTGCAGTGCTCTAATCACCACACAGCACGTCCCGGCTCTTGGAGGCTGGCACTTTATTGCAGGAAGAATATTGTCTGAAGAACACCTGAATGATCAGGGTCTGGGCTTCCCCCAGGAAGGAACTATGGCAGCATCTCTGGAATCCAGGGCCCAGACACAACAGCGGCGCAGGGCAGCAGATGGCAGCAGGGCTGGGTGGCAGCCAGCTGGCTGGGTTGCACAGAGCTGTTTGGGAAGCTGATCAAGGCCTTCAGATCCTGGGAATGTCGCCCAGGTGAGGACTGCAGAGCGGAGCAGATCCACATCTAAGCAGAGGAGCCAGAGCTGAAGCAGATGTGGGCTCCAGCCACTCCATCACTCTCAAGTCCTTCCTCCCACTCCTTTATCCTTGTAGAGCATGAGGTGATCTCTTAGATTCTGGAAAGGAACAAGTCCTTCTGCCTCCTGGGAGCAGACAAAGCCACCAGGTTAGGACACAGGGACGCCAAATGTTAGAGGGCCTTCAGGCCACGATTCAGTAACTGGTCCCTGGGGGCCTGACGCTAACACTGTTATCTCCATTAGCTCTTGGAGCTGAAGAAACCTTCTCAGGCCGATTTGCCCTTAAAGCTCAAGAGACTCACCTTTGCCCAGTCCTTCCTAAGCTTTTCAAAGCCAGATCCTATGTGCAGAGACTAACAATGGCAAGATTGAGTGCTGCAGCCAGCACAAAGCCTGATGCTTGCCCTGCATGAGGAGGTGTACAAAAGCAGAGAGCTCCTTGTGATCTCTTGCACAGGTCAGCCTCTGTCTCTGAGGACAAACCTGCAGGGCAAGCCCAGCTAAGGGGTACTGCACAATTGCTGGGTGGGTTTGCTGCTCACTATTGGCCTACTTCCAAAGCCAGCTGATTTACCACATTGTCAGGAAGAGAAGTTAGATGCCTTGTTTAGAGGTTTACATTTGTTCTAATTCCTTTTTTTTTTAAAATAAACCAACCTATCCAGTGACCGCTAGAAATATGTGTAAACTAGTTAAACACACTTTATGAAATCTTACAACAATATACTTTTACTGAAACAATCGCAGGAGCAATTTCACCTGTACTTACTGTCCAGTCATCTAAGCACAAACAGCTCTGAGATTTATGTGCGAGTGGAAACATAATTTCTATTATCTCCGATATTAAACTTGGCAATGGAAAATCCCATGCCTGGAGTGCAAAATCAATTTTAATAACCAGAATAGCAAGAAGTCAAAGGCAGGACTTGGAAGGGACATGAGTTTCACAAATAGCCAGCTGGTTTTCTATATAATGGGGATGCCACTGGGATAGGATGGGATGGGCAGTTGGATGTTCTGGCAAGAATTTGTCTCTCAGCATGAAATGTAGCTGTAGCTACATAAGGCTAGTTCTGGACCACAGCAGTGGCTCTCAAACTTTGTTTTCCCAGTCAAACCCCACTCTTGTGGCATACGTGATAGAAGAGGAACAACCAAAGTACACGATTTAAGACTGCTTTTCACTGCATCCAGACCTGAAATACAGCCAGTCCAAAATGTTGCCTCCAAGGCAGGACTGGGTACATCAGACAAGATGTGCTAAATCCTGCAAGAGGTAAGCAGTCCCCCATGCCAATCCTCACTGCAGCAAAGGCACCTGTATGAGAGGTTTCCTGGAAAGCAGATTAGGGATACAGGTAGAGCTGATCTTGCCTTGGATCAGCTGATCCTGCCTTGGATCAGCAGATCCAAGGCAGATGGGTTCGGTAAACTGCCTAGATCCATTCCAGGCTGATCTGTTGCAATTACAAGACATTATCTTAAACCAGACACACAAGGCTTTAAACTTCTTCCCCCTGTTGAGGTTTGAGGATGACAGAGGGGAGTGCTTCCATAAATGAAACAACTGAATATCTCTGTTTGCCAGCAAAATACCAGCTCCCCATCTAAGCTCACCCCAAACTGCCATAATCTATTTTGGAGGCAAAACAGCTTGCCAGGCCATGGTGCTACAGTCACCAGCATCCAGGGTTTGCACGTAGCTCAGATGTGATGGCGTGAGATCCAGAGGTTTCTAAAGTCGATCTAGAAGTATCATTCAGGGCCACTCCCAAAAGTATCAGCTGCAGATGGGAAAAGCTGCAAGCATTGGTTTAGAAGCAGTGCTTTCATGTGCTTGCATTTGTGCATTCTCTTCTCGGACCTCTTTACTGAGGACTATTTTAGAGAAAGCTGGAGTGAC
>NW_009731221.1:0-1209 GCF_000703405.1 Apaloderma vittatum | reverse complement strand
ACCGAGTACTCAGATCCTTGTACGCATTTTTGTGTAGACAGAGCTCCAGCTGCCCTTCCCCTCACACCTTTTGCCTTCCAGGGAGTCATGTCAGGTTTTAATGCACTACTTGACCCTCTGGGAATAAAGACAGACTGGTACTAGGACAACTTTGCCTTGTGCAGGCAAATCTTTGCCTTCCATTGCAAACAGGTTCCATGCCACCCATCACCGCTCAGCGAAATCAAGATTCAAATGCAAAACCAGCTATTTCAACTTCTACAAGAAAAGCCAACAGATAGAATATATAGACACAAAATCCTTCTAAAAGAGGCTGTAAAAAAATTAAATGCCATCTTCAGTGCAAGAATATTCACAAGTCACAAAGAGCTGAGCCTCTGCCATGAACTACAATCAAGAAGAAACGAACCTGCGGCATGAACTGCTCTCCTAGCTCCCCTCACTCGTGTCTGTATGATAACCAACAGTCAGCGCTGTAGAAAAGGAGAGAGACTCTTGAGTGATCCTTCCTAATAGATTCGTCTTTTATCATGTTTTCATGACCTTTGTAAAAGGCAATTTAAATTCTAATTGTCCTGTGAGCACCACAGGAATCAATTAGTGACAAGAGATGTTAATTGTGCAGACTGGGAGGAGGCTTTGCTAGCTGCTCAGCTCCAACACGGGGTTAAGAGCCCAGGGGAATGCTGGGATGGTTGGGGCTTTAATCAGTCCTCCCTTTTTAATAGTTTCCATGTTGTGCTGCAGTTGTCAAGGCCCATTAGTCTTCTGGAGCACTGAATGAAGCAGTGGCATCCCTTCCACTCTTGCACTTTGCAAGCACACGCACGAAGGATCAGAATGAACTACCATTGAGAAAGCAAATCCTAAAACCTCCTTCTCTTTTTGTTCTTGCTTCTCCCTCCCTACAGACCCTGCACAGGAATTAGGCCTCGGGCACTGGTTATTACAAACAAAATGGTTAATGTTGGTGGGCTGTAGGGAAGGTGAGCCAGATCTGTCATCTCAGGATCCAGCTTGAGCTGGAAAGAGGGTGCTATTGGCAGGAAAGAGCTGCCCCAGCCTTTGGACACAGCCCCAGATTGAACAACGGTCTGGCTGGTTGGAGCAAGGTTGGTGCCATGGAATGGGGAAGGGGTGTGAGACTGAATACGTGGGTGGAGGGGGAAGGATGTCTCCTCCCGGCTAAACACCCCCAGCTCCCTCAGC
>NW_009731220.1:0-31152 GCF_000703405.1 Apaloderma vittatum | reverse complement strand
TATACCTGTATATATATATATATATATATATAAAACCCAATAATTTTACTGTACGTTCTGAAAGATTACTTTTTCACAGTGTGAAGGAAAAAAGTCACCCCAAGAAAGAATAAAGTTATGTGACACAAATCAGCAGTGGCAGGGTAGGATACCTCCTCCTCCAATTGGATGGACCAAAAATTTGTGCATCTGATGATGGCAGATATGAAGCTATATAGACAAGATATACTGGTATGACATGAGATTTAAATATTTGCCTGTGCACAAAGGATTGTGTCATCACCTTCCTTCTGTGTATTTAAGAGAAATGTAGGGAGATGAAGGAATGTGCTAACAGTGCTGGTGAATCATGCCAGCGCTGTAGATCTACTGCTTTGACAGGGAAAGTAAAAGGCAGACATGGATCTGCTCAATTGATCACTCTCTCCTGTTTAATACATTCCTAAGGTTTTGTTCCTTTACTGATGTTCTGTAGCCTGCAGAAATCAAGGGAGAATCACTTTTCTTTCTATGTGTGCATGCCAGATTGTGTCCTGTGTTCTTTTGCAATATTTTGTGAAGGGGGTGAATAAACATTTCGCTGCATATAGGGCAGATAAAGGGAAAGTGGTTCAGGCACTAGCACGGGATTTGGGATTCCTGCCTTAGCTTCCAGCGCATGATATCGAGCAAACCAATCAATAATCAAGTCCTCGGTGGAATTTCAGGATAACAGTTCAGAAGTATTGCCTCCGCAATATGCTGAGGAGTTAGGCTTTTCAAAGTAGATATCCGAAAAAAAAGACTGCAAAATAGAAGTGCCCTAGACAACCTGTAAAAAATGCTGAGGAGAGGGGTTGCAGCATCTTAAATCTCATTTGTCTCCAAAGTTTGAGTTATTTTTCCTATCTGAGATGGGCAAGCTCGAATCTGTTCTGAAATGTTATTTTAGAACTGAGAGGAAGATCCTACCCTTTTCCCAGGGCCAGCAAAAAGATCAGCATCTTTCTACACACCAGTTGAAAGGTTAGACCATTCCACCACTTAAAAACACGTTTTTCTAATTCTTAGTGTGAAATGATGAAGACACAAAACACATGCCTTTTCTGCTGTATAAGTACTAATGGGTAACAGCGAAAGAACATGTAGCACATGTCTGGGCTACTAATCTCCACAGAAAATTTAGGTTTTGTGGTTGTGGTTGTGCATCTCCAGGTGTTCGCCTGTACTGTATTCACCTGTATGTATATTTCTAATAGAGGAGATATTTCTGATAGGAGGGTTAGATGAGTGCTGTTTCCTTTTCTCTGTAAAGATTTAAAATCATATCTCATTTCCAACAGAGTTCCCAACATGTCAGATGCTGCTCCATGTTGGAGTAACGGGAAACATTAATACTAAAGGATGTGATTGTGTCCCACTGTATTTCACATCCCTACAGAAAGCATGGTGGAAACAGCATGAACAACCTCTTCTTGGCTCCACAGAGGTGAATGTTTTAAAGCCATCAGAAATAAATTGTGATCAGAGAGTGTGACAAGAAAATCAGAGAAGCCTATGTGAAAGTGACTGCTTTCTGAATTTAAATACCTCAAGAATTGCTAATAATGCAGTCTTTCTGAATTACTTCTTACTAAATTCCTTTATTTAATGAATAGTGTACTTTCAGAAGGCTCATTTTTTCCACTCCATAATTCCCGATAACTGAAACTCATCTGAAGAGTTTGCAGTTCTTTCCTATAATTTAGATGCTTTTTCAGGAAAGGGGAAGTTTCTGCAACTTACTTGATAACTTTAGATGAGCAATCTCATGCATTACTTCTGAACCAAAAATGCTTACAGGGTACAAGTGATGAAGGGAAACATCATTCAGTTGCTCATCTCCTGTCATTCTGCCAGAGCATGTCCAAGCTTTGTGGTAAGGTCAGATGTACGTGTTCTTGTGAAGCACGAGGTCTTCAGCTTTTCTTCCATCTGCTCTTAATTGTGTCAAACAGTAAGCAGCCCTATTCATGTGAGAACATGTGGCTACTAATACATGACACAGAAAACCTTTCTTTTTCAATTTCCTGGAATGGTTTCTGATAGCACACAGCTATCACAGTCACTCTCTTTTCAGGTTTATTGAAAACATGCAAAATATTTACATTTCCTTAGCTTTAGATTGATAAATTACATTAAAAATATTTTTTTAAAATGGTATATTTTTATTTGAAAAAGTAAAGGAATTAAAATATATTTACTTACTACTTATTCTGAAAATATGTTCATTTTTGAGATTTTAGCGAAGTAGGAAACATATGACATATGCGAAGAAAAAGTATGTGTTTCCAGCGAATATTTTTAAAAGATACTTGCAGTAATTGCAAGCATTTGTAAAAAAACCCAAGCTTCTATTAGTATCTGAATGTTATGACTGTTTAGTAGTAACTCTGATCTTAATAAAGATTTCATTGGCTTCACTGATCACAAATAACAACTTTTTTTATATCCCATTTTATAGTGCAATCTACATAAATCAAAGCTCTCTGGTATTTTCACTCAGATAGCCTCACACAAAATTGAAAATGGGCATATATTTTGGTTCTTTTGAATCAGAATGAAAAGATCCCACCTTTCAGTTAGTCAGTCTGTGAGGTTCCTCATGACAATGCACAGGTGAACAATCTGTCTTTGCATTATGAACTGAGAGATTAGATAAAGGTGCTGAACAGTCAATAAGCAGTGCAGAGCTGTTTAGAAAATGATTACAGACAGAATCTTACAGGGCAAACAAGGGTACCTTGTAAATTGATATTTATTTTAATTAATGATTACAAAGATCTGTCTGACTTTACAGTGCCTCATAAAATTAGCTTAAGCTATGGTAAAGGCTCAGCCTGGTTATGAATCACAAAACTGCTAGGGTGGTAAATAAGAAATCTTGCTACTGAAAATGTCACCTTTTTTAATAGCTCACCCTGCCAGGAGGGTAAATATGCCATAATCATATAATAGCTTGTGATTTAGCCTGACTAGAATTGTTTGCCTCCAAAATCAGAGCAGTACAACGTGGATTAGCAAAAGCAGGGCAACCTCTCATATTAAATTCCAATGGTTGATATATTTAATGCAATGGTACAAATTGTGTTGGGCTCTTCCTGGGGCCACATTACAGACAGGTTTTGTTCTGCTAGCGTTTTCAATAAGTAGCAGACGCATCTTTCTCGAAAGCACTGATTACAATGGTACAACTTCATTCTCATATGTTGCTTTTTTTCCCTGTCTGAAAAGGTTTCTTCCCTATGACATGATATCTTTTAGACAGAATTGAAATATTGCATTTACAAGAACACTATTCACCTAAATATAAGTGTTGCACTGAAATAATGCCTCTGAAGGTTTACGTTTTATTCTTCCGTTACATTGACAGCTTCTTGGCTTTTTGGGGATTAGGAAGCAGTCACACTTTGATCATTTAAGAGCCCAAGGGACACTGAAGATGTCTGAGACCATTCTCCTCTATTAGAAATATGCATACAGGTGAATACAGTACAGGTGAACACTTGGAGATGCACAGCCACAACCACAAAACCTAAATTTTCTGTGGAGATTAGTAGCCCAGACATGTGCTACATGTTCTTTCGCTGTTACCCATTAGTACTTATACAGCAGAAAAGGCATGTGTTTTGTGTCTTCATCATTTCACACTAAGAATTAGAAAAATGTGTTTTTAAGGCAAAACAGTGAATTAAAATAGCAAGATTTCAAAATGCATGGAAGTGACTATCACCTTCCTTTCCATTTTTTATTAGTATCTAC
Source organism: Apaloderma vittatum (assembly GCF_000703405.1). Lineage (NCBI taxonomy): Eukaryota > Metazoa > Chordata > Aves > Trogoniformes > Trogonidae > Apaloderma > Apaloderma vittatum. The sequence continues at coordinate 27,372 of NW_009731220.1, read as the reverse complement.
TGAAATTTAGAAATTAACTACTGATGTAAATTTTGGTACTGCTTGCTTTACTGTGTCATAATGTATTACATCCTGGGATATAACGTATTTAATTGGAATTTATATATAATGATGCCTATATATATATATATACTTGTGATTATATCGTATCAATGTACACATACTACTTGTGACTAGCATCAATTTTTAATATAGTGACAATTCTGCTTTTTCTGTATATCCTAACATTTCTCTGTATTACAGTTTTTTCTGTTTCCACTGAATGACCTGGATGTACATTATGGCTGAACTTCTGTGAGACATTAGTTTGTTTTCTTTTTATGCTTCATTTAGACTGGAGCTTATTGATACTTATCAGTAATTCTCACTATCCCTTCCAGTGCATATTTTTATGTAAAATTCTGCAGTCAGGCTATCTAATTCCATCAGACATTTAAGTCCGTGTCTTATAGTCTTCTATTTAATAATAAACAAAAACATTGTCCTCTCATGTAAAATATTATTTACTTATTTAGTAAATATTCTTATTTATTGTTCCTATTTTTAATTTTCTTTATTTTTTTTCCAAGCAGTGGGATCTGTTTATACAAATTAGTATTATATAAATTAGTATTATAAGTATTATAAATTAGTTTTTATAAATTAGTATTATAAGCAATGTCACCACAAGAATGAAAACTTTGTTGCACTATGAGTGCCTTGGATTTACCAAAAGTTTGTTACTATCCTTGAAGAGCTAACAGGGCGTGCATAACCAGTTTTAAGTCTATTTGCTGGAGAAAATAATTCTAGGGGTTTTTTTCCTCATATGATACCACTGTCTGCTGACCTATAGCTTAAATGGAGAAGGTTTCCAATGTCAGGCTTTCATTGCTTCTGTGTAGACGGCCTTCTTAGAATTTCTTAAAGAATGAGACTATTTAGCCTCCATCATATAACTTGCTTCAGAGCACTAAGTTAGAAAATGGAATTCCTTTACATATGGAGTAAAGTGAGGGAAAAAAAAATTGTTAGCTAGTAACTCTGCTTTTTTTTAGTAATGAAAGTGAAAAAACCTGCTATTTAAAATCATGATATATCGAAATTTTTTATCTACTTCACAAAATTCTGGAGAAACTTATGTCTTATATAAACCATAAATTCTAGGGAGATGTTTCATAGAATATAGTCTGTTCTTAATTATAAGGGCATAGGTAACTAGAATGAAGTGTTTTATTTTCTCATTTAAAACTAGAGAATCTATATATCCAAGAAAAGCAATCTATATATCAACAAATAAACTCCTAAACTCTATGAAATCAGAAGAGTCATGATCAACCTGAAGAGAAACATTTGTTTCATTTTCAAGGCTTCAAGAACTTCTAAAATCCTTCAAAAATAAAATGAGTGCTTTTAAACTATTTAATTCACTTTCTTAAAACTAGAGAACAAAGTAATTACTTAGAAAGCTTATTTGTATAGACTGAAATTCCTTCTGTCACTTCAACCTACTGTGGCACTAGATTTGTGTGAACATATTCTGGAAAGGAAGAGACTGGAGTTTATATGTATTTTTTATGGGTCTATTTTATTACACATGACAAAAATGACATTAAAGCAACACCCAAAACTTTAAGACAATTGCTAAGGACAAACACCCTAATCTTGTCAGTTTAAGATGTCTTAAGTTTCCTTGACAAACCTAAATTTTAAATCAGCAAAGAAAAAGAATAAACAGCAAGGAACTTTACTCAATATCAGTTAAAAAGATCACGTATTTGTCAGTCAATTTCATTTTCTTAAGGTCAAGAAAATGCCTTCTCTTACACACCATTATTTCGCCACAGAAGTGGAATTTGTTTCTTTTTTTTTCTTAGTTTTCAAGGTCACCTAGTGTAGAGAAGAATTCAACATCTGAATTTGAAATATCTTCTCTGTTTTAACGAGACTTAAAGGTTAGAGTCTGGGATTTAGTTAGTCCAACCCCCAATGTTAGTAATTCTCTTCTCTGGACCTACAGTTTTCTTTCTAAATAACACAGTCACTTGCCAGCATGAAAAATACAGCAGAAATCCTGTACTTGTTTTGATAATCTAGTTCTAAAATAAGCTATGTCTTACAGGATCTGATCAGCTTGTTATTTTTTGTTTTAAACTCCAATTTCAGATATACACTTTTGTAGCAGGAGTGTTTCCAGATGGTAATGACAGCCTAACCCTGGGATGAAGATCGACTCTCTGTTCAAACAGGAATTCCAGTAAAAATTTAGAATTTAAGAAATGAAAAAAAAGAAAAAGCACAAGAGACCAAATCTTCCACCGTAAAGTTGTGGCTTTTCTGTGCCAATTTGTTCAAACACATGCCTGATTATTTATTAAAGGAGACATTTTGATAAATTTCACAATTTGACTAGTAATTACATGCAGGCATTTATCTTGATGTTCTTTTATCTGTCTTTTTTTTTTTCAGAGAAGTGTCTACTTTGTGCACTTGCAGAGCAGTTGATGAAGTCAGCTTCTGCTTCTTCCTTTTCTTCCCTGCAGCATTGATGAAAGAAATAATCAGAGACCTAGAAGAGAAAAATTGGCTTGATGAAGACCAGTTTCACATTTTCATCCTCTAAAACACTATAAATTTACTATAAAGGTAATGAGGGAAATAACATTGAAAATAGTCTAAAGCAGAAATAGCCCCCCTGTGAGAAGAAGAGAGGACTCCCCTCTCCTCTAAAGATGAGACCTTGGATCCTGGCAGTCTGTGCCAGATGTTCCCTGACCCACTTGTTGAGACATGAGGAGAACACGGAGCTGGAGGCAGACCTGGAAACATGCTGTAGTGCTGGCCTGGAGCTCTCAGGTCCACCACATTAAGAGAGCAAGAGACGAACTCTAACACGATGTGATGAATATCAATAATCCTTTTTCATTGACCCTTCCTCGACTCTCAGAAGGAACCCTTAAGGTTCCTGATGAGAGCAGGGGACAAGCAAGTAGCGAAGGGACCTAAGGGACTTGTTAACCCTGTGTGAAACAAAGGAAATGGAGTATTTGTCTGTGGCTGGAAAACTAAATGAAAGAATTTTTTGTTTCTGCTAGAAGGTATGAATAAAGAGAACAGAAAATTATTCAAATCAGTGTGAAATACATTTATAACACATCCAGGTAAACATGACGATGTACACTATACAGGATTAAGATAAATAAATGTAATACAAACCTTCAGACAGTAAATATTGAGTCACGGAATTACAGAATCACAGAATCACAGAATCAGAGAATGTCAGGGGTTGGAAGGGACCTCAAAAGATCATCGAGTTCAATCCCCTTGTCAGAGCAGGATCACCTACAGCAGGTCACACAGGAGTGTGTCCAGGCGGGTTTTGAATGTCTCCAGAGGAGGAGACTCCACAACCTCCCTGGGCAGCCTGTGCCAGGGCTCTGCCAACCTCACAATGAAAAAGTTTTTCCTAACGGTTTTGTGGAATCTTCCATGTTTCAGCTCGTACCCATTGCCCCTTGTCCTGTCATTGGACATTACTGAAAAGAGCCTGGCTCCGTCCTCCTGACAGTCCTCCTTGACATATTTATAAACATTAATGAGGTCACACCTTGGCCTCCTCTTCTTCAAGCTAAAGAGACCCAGCTCCTTCAGCCTTTCCTCGTAAGGGAGGTGTTGGCATAGGAGATGTGTTTGGCGACAGAGCGTGTTGAAAAGAGAGTGAAGGAATTTCACAAGGACTCTGCTGGACATCATATACTTTTTTCATTTAGAGTTTGGCACACAAACTGGAGTTTTTATAGCTGAACTGTGTTGTGGCACAAAATTGGGAAGAACTGTTCATGCAGGAAGGATTACAAAACTGTACAGGAAGAACTGAATGTTTTTGGAAAGGGAGAAATAAAATAGGATGACATTTAGTAATAGAAAGTAAGATGTCTGTATAGATCTTGCACTTAGGGGCTAACAAAAGGTTTTTTCTTATAGAGTGAAGGATTATCAGGAATAGAAAAAAGCTATGAATTCTGTCTGGCTGCACTATGTGAAAAAAATAAATGTGATCCTACATTTCTGGGTTCTGCATATAGACAAAAACCCAAATGAGCTTTAAAAATTGCAGCTTGATACACTGAGAAGTGAAATAAGTGAGATCATTTACTTTCATGGTGTGAAACCAACCTCAGGGTTCCAGACAGTTGTTCTGGAACAACAGTTCATTCTACCAATGCCTTTTTCATCCAAATGTCCTTTCTAGATTTCCATGCTATAGTCATTGCAAAGGGTAAGGGATGCTTCACATGTTTTGTTCAATAACAGGGACTGTGACACTGCTTAGAAAAATCCTAAAACTTAAACCATATGACTAAGTTGCTTATGATCCCACTTGCTTAAGTTATGCATTTTAAGAACTTACTCATATGAAAAACAGTGCCTTTATTTTACGACTATTATCAATTATATTTTACTGTCTTCTGAGGTGGTTGTATTTTTCTGAATATATAACACTTTATAAAGCAACTTTTCATTTTAAATGATGTATAGTAGGTTGTCTGCGAAAGACTAGATTAAAGATTTTATTCAATTCTGTTGCGTAAAGTATCCAGAAGCAAAATGATCTCAAGAGACCAAAAAAACCCTGTGATTGAAGTTCCAGGTTTTTTCAGGAGACAAATACTGCCTATTCAGAAGCAGAATTTCTGTTCTAATGTTACATTTCTGCTACTAATTTAGCTAGAGATATGGATATCTAGTTCACCCACAAGAAATGTAAAAGTGACACATTTTCTACTACTACTAAGTCAGCAACTGAAAAAGTAGTAACATCAAGAGAGAAAATTAAACTGTTTTTATGTTCTCATGGGATGGATTACCTGGTTCTCAGTTTTAACATGCTTTCTGTGGTGGGTTGACTCTGTCTGGACACCATGTTCCCAGCAAAACTTCTCTCTACTTCCCCTCATCAGTTGAACAGGGGATAGAAAATGTAACAAAAGCCTTATGGCTTGAGATAAGGACAGGGAGATCACTCACCAGTTACTGTCATAGGCAAAAAGGCGTGACTCGGGAAAATTAATTTGATTTATTACTAGTTAAATCAGAATAGAATTATGAGAAATAAAACTAACTATGAAAAACAACTTCCTTATTCTGAGATTAATCTTCACTACCAGTTTTCTCTACCTTCTTTCCCTCAGTACTTCAGAGGACAGAGATTTGAGGTTGTGGTCAGGTCATCACATGTTGTTTCTGCCACTCCTTCTTCCTCAGGGGGTGGACTCGTCACACTCTTACCCTGCTCCAGTGTGCCTTCCCACAGCAGACAGTCCTACATTAATTTCTTCAACATGAGTCCTTCCAATGGGCTGCAGTTCTTCACAAAATTATCCAACATTGGTTCCTTTCATGGGTGCAGTCCTTCATGGGGAGATTGCTCCAGCCTGAGTCCACTGTGGGGTCACAAGTTCTGCCCGCAAACCTGCTCTAGTGTGAGCTCTTCTCTCCACGGGTCCACAGGTTCTGCCAGGAACCTAGTCCACCACGGGCTTCTCAGGGTGTCACAGCTTCCTTCGGGCATCCACCTGATCCAGCATGAAGTCCTCCATGGGCTGAAGATGAATATATGCTCCACTGTGGACCTCCATAGGCTACAGGGACACAGCCTGCCTTACCATGGGCCTCATCACAGGCTGCACGGCAATCTCTGTTCCAGTGTCTGGAGCATTGCCTTCCCCTCCTTCTTCACTGACCTTGGTGTCTTATGGGTGTTTCTCTCACAAACTCTTACTTCTGCCTCCTGGCTGTTGTTGCACAGCAGTTTTTTCTTCCATTCTTAAATACATTATCCCAGAGCTGCTACCACCACCACTGAGGGACTTGACCTTGACCAGTGGCAGTTCTGTCTTGCAGCTGGCTGGCATTGGCTTCATTGGATACGGGGGAAACTTCTAGCAGAAGCCACCCCTGTAGTCTGCCCCACTGCCAAAGCCTTGCCATGCAAAACAGTTTCATATACACTGTCATAAAAATCTGTGATCTCTGTTCATTCATAAAGCCAACTGCTAAACTTAAGAGCCACAGCACAGCCAAGTTTAATTTGTCAAATGACTTGCTTCTTGCTTTGGTGGGAATTTATATTAGATTCTGGATCCTCAGGTTACCTACAAAAATCAATGTGGTCCATCTGGCCCTTTGAAGTATTAATAAATAGACTGGCTTTTATGATAACATAGCTTTTTAGTATCAAAATCTCACAGTCAAAGATTTCATTACATTTGACAGCAAATGTACTGACTTGAATTTATGTGTTGTATGTATTACATGTAATGTTTAAAGCAAGTTGGCAGATAAACAGCCCTCAGTTTATAACTGCACTTAAAAAAATCATTACATGTCCTAGTTTGTGAGCACCAGGAGAGGAGAGTCTTACCTTGCAAAGAATTTCTGAGCGCATTACTTTTCAGATGATTGAAATAAAATGGTACATTGCTGAGAGGTAATTAAAATACCCTTGGTAATGCTATCATATAGACTTATCTTTTCAACCATTATCATAAATTATAGTGCTATAAAGAAAGGACTAAAATATGCACATTTCTTTACTTAAAACATAGCATTACAATTACTCTATATTAATGTTCTAAATAAGTGTTGAAATTCTACATTTACATATATACTGAGCTACATGGAGGAAACAAGGATGGGATGTGTGGATATATAGACAAAGGATAAGTTTTAGTTAAGTAGGTTGTAATTCCTTACACTCCTTAATCTCTGTTTCTGCAGGGGAAATCACAGAGCTACACCAGATATTGGTAGATATCTGCAAAAGCTTTTTTCTGTCTGTCTCTCTGAGGAATTACAAACAGATCTGAAGCCAGGTTGATGACCAGTGAGACAACTGACCACAAGACATTGGATTTATGGAAAATCCATCACAACCTCCTGGATGCAGCCACTGTGAACTGAGGATATTTATTATGCAAATACCAAGAAGACCTAAATATCCGTAGGTGTTTCTCTACCAAGTTTGCTTGAATTTTCTGTGGTTATTTAAGTCAGGACTAGAACTCCCAGAGGATGTGAGGTCTGTGATGGTTTGAACTCCAGCTTGGATTGTTTCAGCTGTGTTGTGATAGCCTGGAGCAGATGCAACAACCAATGATGACTCAGACTTCTAAACTTCAAGTAGATTTAAACCATGTTGAGCAGAGACATATTCTTCAGCTCAAATACAGGGCTAGAACATGCATTGGGTGCCTGCTGTACCCTGGGCCATGCCTGAAAATCCAAACAGTAAGAAGTTCTGCCTAAAATACAGGGAATATATAAAGTTAATTTCAGAATAATATTGCTGTCAAAACCTTAGAGAGTCAGGTCTATAAAGACATGTTTCATGTTTTGTGCTTACTGTTTAGACTGTGGATGTCTTATGACTTCTGCATTTGAGTAATGCTTAAGAAAACAAGGTCCAAACTCATTTGAGACAAGGAGGTTATATAAAAAGTTATGGAATTTAGAACCACTAACTCCTGGCCTGGTAAACAGTCCCATACTTTCCATACTCAAAAAAGCCCTTAGAGATGCACTGGCACCTCACACCTGTGCAAATATAGAAGAAAAAAGAAGCAACTTGAAACCAAAAACTGGGTGAGCTGGTGGGCAGGCTGGAGAAGAGCCATGATAAGCTCTGGTCCTTGTGCTAGTGGAAATGTCTCGGGAATAAAGAGTATGAGATACACTATGGAGTGGTCCCACATTTCTCCATGGATGTAGCCTTCAACAATGCAGCCTATTAATAACAGTGATGAACACAGTACAGCAAATGAAATAACAGATGTATCTCCTGGATCAAGCAGCGGGAGAAAACAATGCAGAGGAAATGCTAAGTATTTACATATTCATGTCATATTTGTATGTATCAGTTAGCAGTAAATACATTGATTTAAATATTTGTGTGTATGATGTGTGTTTCTATAAAGATATACAAAGGCACACACATATAGAGCCTCAGTGATGCTTGTCACTTGTTTGAGCCTCTCATACATATTAATGAATTTAGCCTTGAAATATCCTCAGTAAGTAGAGAACTATTATTATCATATAAAAAGAAGAAGTGTAATACATTGCAATATGAATCAAAGCATAGGAGAAAATAATGCTAAAAAAAAAACAAGTAGAGGTAGCCAAAAAGAAGATTCCACAGAGTGGTTAAGATTAAAAACATGAGATCTTTGAAATGCAGTAATCAAGCATTACAAAACAATAGACCTCTGAAAAATATAGGAAGGGCAATTAATAACAGTGTAGGGAGTCGTTGCAATTTTTAAAATTGTATTCATAGCTATTTGCCCAGTGTATACCACTCTCAGTATATTTTCTAGCAGGTACATTGTAAGTTTTAATTCTTAGTGGGAGACACATGAATAAATATTTTTAATAATATCAAGCTTATATATTTATTCTTTCACAGCACAAAGATACTGTAAATCTGGCAAAAATAGAGTCTCGTATATATATTTTTTCATCTTGCTCAAAACTCCAGACAGTCTTACACCCTTCCAAAACCCAGATCATTTGCTCAGAAGTCCAGTTCCTTTGAAACTTAGGTTCATTTAAATAAAAGTTGATGAGCTTATGATTTTGTGATGTTTTAGAGTTTTCTCAAAATATCTAAAATATTTCACAAATTCTTCTCTGTGTGATTATTTCTTGTGCATTTTATATGCCTATTTCTGCTGGACTTAGCTTTAGTGTGGGCCATTTCTGGTTCCTGCAGCTCTTTAACAAAAATTCAACATAATTCTAATTATATACACTTCAGCCCAGCTGCCTGCTTACAAGAACTGGATCTTAGGAAGAAATTCTTCAGTACGAGGGTGGCAAGACTCTGGAATAAATTGTCCAGAGAAGTTGTGGATGCCTCCTCCCTTGAGGTGTTCAAGGCCAGGTTGGATTAGGTCTTGAGTAGCCTGATCTAGTTGAGAGGCGTCCCTGCCCATGACAGGGAGGTTGGATTAAATGATCTCTAAGGTCCCTTCCAGCCTAGGCCATTCTATGATTCTATGGAAAAACCTATTTTCTCTACATCTTGAAGTCCATGTTAGTTCTCCAGTTTTCAGTTGCCATCTAGGTGATCTAGGATGCCACATAAACCTGTAGGTTTAAACCTATATCCATACGCCTTAAGAGTTTATTGAAATACACTTGCAGAGATACACCTTCCATATTATTTAGCACACATATTTCTAAAAAGCCAGTAAATCCACAGAGATTTTGTTGTTGACATTATGGTTGTTTTACTTCTGTTCTCTCCCCAGCATAGAAAGTGGATTTCCAGCTTTCTCATTGAGACATTATCAAAATCAACAGCAAAAGCATTTCTAAAGCTATTTTCATAGAAGTTAAATGTAAGTTGAATTCAGGTTGAACCTGTTACCTGCTATGCCTCTTTCTACTGACTTGCTTTTAGATTCATGCAACTTCAGTGTGCCTTACATTTTTGTAAATATTCTGTAAAATTGCACATTTAAAAAGTGCCAAATAAAATATCTTCTAGTGTCCATATGATTCAGAGTAGTGGACATACCCAGTGAACTTTATCCTGCTGCAGAAGTTTCATACTTTGAGCAGATGGACACCCAAATCCCACCTTGAAATTTGGGGAGACTAAGGTATGCATCTACTGTTGGGAAGGTTCCAAGTTCAGCTGCACTGAGGCCAATAATGGAGTGAAACACTCTTAGATGTGTGTAAAAGCGATAGGATCAATACATGAAAGCTGTTGCAACATTTAAGCATTTTGTGAAAAAATGCTTTCAAATCCTTACAGAAAAACAAAATACACATCCATGTGCACATATGTAGGTATCCTTTCTGATAGGCAATAAAGTTAATTTCTAATTATGTCACTGAAATCGCACTTCCATACACAATTCTTGTGTAATTTTATAGGTGGCTATATATTAATTTGTAAAATACATTATGTTGTCCTACTCAATTCTAAATCAGTCAGATATTGTCAGAAAAACCTTCTGTATTTCTGATGGATTGGCTTTCACTGTGACAGTTGTCACATACTAAAAAAAAGAGAATGAAAACTTTATGCCTTGTGAAATAGAGGTTAGAGAGAACAATGACACTAAGGTACTACTGGAAAGTCAGAGGTAGTTGTTATTCCAGAGCAGTGAGGATCCTGCCATATAATTTACTATAATTTGCAAGTCTTTTGTGTTTCCTACCCATTCTTATTTACAGGTATGCTGATCAGCAATTTAATTTCTTCCCACTGAACTTTTTATTTTATAGCAGTGAAATACTATTTCCTGAATCTACTTCTAGTAGTTTTGGGGAAAAAAAATATTCAGCAAGGAAGGCAGGAAGGGAAATTTGCCTATATGTATAAATTAAGTTAATGGTATTTATTTTTACCTAGAAAACATATGTGAAAGCTGAAAATATTGGGAAAATATTTTCCTAATGTGTGAAAATGCATACATCTAATTCTTATTAGAATTAATTACTATAGCATCCAACTAAGCTCTTTTGCACCATAGCTTGTAATATTAATCCATAAGTCTGTTGGCTGAAAAGTAGGTGAGATAGTGCTATACTACCTGGCAGTCAGAGGCATTTTTCAAAATTCTCTTGTATATCAAGTACTTTGAACTTCCATTTGAAGACTATTTCTGTGGCAGGAAGCTCTTTTTCAAAGAACTAGCTAGCTCGAGAGACAAAAACGGGTGTGCAGGTCTTGCCAATCCTTGGATCCTGGTTTGAGGTAGAGAAGAGGTGACTGTCACAATTCATTTCCCTCCTCCTCCAGAGAAATTAATTTTTTACATATATATTATATATACAAAAATGTCAGGAAATCTACAAAGTCCAAGACTGTTCATTAAGGAGGTAGAGTGACCACTTGAAGGAAATATCCTCCTTATATTTTCTCATCTGACAAAATCATATATTATCAAAAAGGCACAGTCACCCTTGCTGTGATGTTGGCCTTGCCTTTCACCACTGCTCCCTGATATCTTGCAACTTCACCTTGCCCATATTTGTTAAAAACTGCCAGTTTTCGTCACATATTTTCACAATGGTCTAGAAGAGAAACTTCAGGTCTGTCAGAATCTTAAACTACCTCACCCTCCATACTCTGCACCTGCAGAGACCCTAGAAAGCTCTAAGCTACTAACATATCATCTAGCTCCTGAATGATTTGTTCTCCATTTGGTAAAAAGAGCTGTAACCCATTTAGCCATGCATTTACTTGCAGAAATGACAAGGTAGGATTGCTAGGCAATGTGGGTATTATTCTGAAAAGGCATTTTATTACATGAAATTTCCTTAGTTACCCTTAACATGATTTTCTCTGGAAACTGCCTATATCTGAGCAAATGTGAAATTAATCACTAATTCTAGCCCTTAACTGAGCTCTAAAAACAAGAGAAGGTCATTATTCAACGAATATATCTACATAAATCTAAGCTCTTTATTTTAAGTAACAAGCTAAACATGAACGGGCTCAAGCTTTTTCAAATAAATTTTAATTCATTATGAAAATAATATATTTTTACTAGTCTTTTGTATGGGACCTATGCTATTATCTGTTTGAAAAACCCGTAGGAAAATAAGGGTTCTAGGTCTGTGGGAAACCAGAAAATGTACGAATTTTAATTCTTTCATGTTTAAAAGCATTTTAAGATAAATTCTGTGTATGCATCTCTATGTCTATGAATGTGGAAATACTTATCTTAATTATAAACAATATAACCAAGCTCTTATTCTTTGGTTAAAACATTAGACAGTTGATAAAAGGGATAAAGATGTTTTTTAAAAATTTCTAGAATTCTATCCATATCTCACTAAGGTATCTGAAGCATCATACAAAAGTTCTAGTGATAATTTTGAAAGAGCTTGTCAAGATTACATGAAGAATGGTATCACTCATTCCTCTTTAAGAAAAATGGATAAGAAGATAGCAGATCAGTAGTGAACTTCGTATGTTTCTCTGGTTTTGCATTTCATTTTATAACCACACTTACGTACTCATCTATAAATGCATATGTGTATGAATTCTTAATGTTGCAGTTCTTTTCCTCTACAGAATTAATATAGATTCAGTAAGTTAGAATATAGTGATAATTTAAAAATAATTATTTTTGGAGACATATTTGAGGATTATCAGGTTTGGATTACTATGTGCTAAACTATTGCCCTAGTAAAGTGCTTAATTTGTAGTGATAATTACAATAGATTATTAATATTTATATTAAAATTGTTGCATACTAGATGTTTACCGCAGCTAGAAAACTTAAACAAATTCACAGATACTTAAAGCTTGTGTGTATGACCCTGTGTTGCTGCTCCTTGTGAGACATTTATGTGATTTATGAAAAAAAAAGGGAAATATTTTTTCTCATATTTTGACAAACTTTTTCTCCGTGATAACACACTCCTGTTGCTCTGTAAACAGACAGTCAGACCTAATAGCATTCAAGCCTGTGCTTTAGCTAAGGAACTGTGGACAAAGGCATATAAGAGATACAGGAATTATAACTTCTCCCTTTATGTTATATTGTATCCCTAGATATCAGTATCAGCATCCTTTATACCACTTTTTCTCAAAATATATTCTTACGCTAACGCTTTTTGGACCTCTGCAAGAATATTTAATATCATGTTAACTCTTTGCTCTTGTTGCTAAAATGGTCCTGAACCAGCACTGTTTTTTACTGGCTTCGGGAAGCAGAGGTTTCTGTTTCTATACCAAATATTGGAAATGGCTCCATTCACTTGAATTATGAACTGTGGATGTGAATCAGACACCGACAACTTCAATTAAGCTGGTGAACTACACAATTTGTACAGGTAGTGAATATGTGTTTAAGACCGTAAGAATGTACATAATGTAGAATTCAGTTTGTGTAAAGGATTAAGGAAGTAAATAATACACCAGTAAGTAATAAATACAAATAATGTTTTTAAAGAGGACAAAAATAAAAGGAAGGTTTTTTGCAGTTAGTTACAGACCTCGTTATCATAGTTTTGGAAGCAACATGAGTTATGCATTATCTTAGGCTCGTTATCTTGGTTGACAAGGCACTCAGCTGTGTTGATCGTCAGTCCTGTGACTGGGTGCTGTGCTGAGGAATGTGGGAGCCAGGGAAATACAAGACGGAGCAGAGATCCCTGCCTGGAGCCTGGGCATTGCCAGGAGCTGCCACAGGAGACTGGAATGTCCCTAGGGAGCACTAGTGACCAGGAACACTGTTGCCAAGGCCTGAAAACTGGGATCAAGCAGGAGTTTGCACAGGGCTGAGCACCCTGCTCGTAGGCCCACAGCTCAGGAAAGTGCTCTGGGTTTCTGCCAAGGTGATGGGCACTTGCCTCAGAGTTAAAACCAATGCTTCTACAGAGGAAGAACCTAGGATGTCTGATGCTGTGTGACGTGCATCCCCCTAGTCTAGGATGCCTCCCCTCACAGCGGTTGCCAGGCAGATTTCAGAGAAACTGCTGGAAGTTTCTGGCTAGTTTGGGTCTAGCCCACCAGCCTAGGGGTACACCCAGGAAGTTGGCTGGAGACAATGGGAGGCCGAGGTGGCTTTGCTTGATCACAGCTCAGATTCGACTGAGCTTTAAGACAGCATCCTGCCGGGGGCATGTTGGAGGAAGTCCCTGGAGCAGCAGATCCTGCGGTTGGGTCACAGCCTCCCCCTCGGTCTGGGACGCCAACCAGAGTGACTTCTCGAGGTTGAGAGTCCTCATCTTTGTATGGGTGAGTATATATATACGATCAAGATCATTATTCTTAGTTTAAGAGTGGGATGTAGTGTAGTAATTGCTCTTCTGAACTGATACCAGAACTTGTGAATTTGGGGGAGCTTTTAATTTCTTAATAAATCCAGTTTCATTACATTTGTGGATTGATTGAGAGTGGTTGCCACCCAGACAGAGCTGGTGAGGAAGGAGACTTCAGTACTGATGGTATGTTGCAATGAGTGCCCACCACACTTCTGGAGAAAAGGTAATTATCTCCAGAAAATGTGCACAGGCTGATGATTTCCTGTGTCTGGTGGTCAAGTTGCAGGAAACAGTTAAAAGGCTGCTCACTATTAGAGGGGCTGAGATGGAGATAGATAAGTGGTTTGAGAATGATGCTCTTTTTGCAGACACCACAGAGAATGAAGCACCTTGCGCTAGTTACTCACAAAAGTAGGACTTGGCTTCAGTCCCCATCTTCTAGCATTACGGCCAAAACCAAGTATGAAGATTTAACAGCTGTAGATACCCGTGAGGAAGGCCTGCAAGTATAACCTGTACCAGCAACACATGGTGGTTGCCACAAAAAGAAACAATGAGTGCTCATAGTAGATGACTCTGTTGAGAGGCTCGAATGTGCCTGACAGAGAGTCATGAAAATGATGCTGCCTTCTGGGAGCTAAGGTCTAAGACCTTGCCAAGAGGGTGCCACAGCTTCTCAAGAGTACACACTTCTATCCATTATTATCCTTTCAGGTGAGCATGAATGACGCCAGAAGCCATAAACTGGGCAGTATCAAGGAAGATTACAAAGCAGCAGAGATTCTCACCATTTTCTTAATCTCTGTCTTTACCAGCACTGTTGGGCCCAAGGACTTGGGAATTCCAGGTCAATGAAAACACAGACCCACTGTCAGTGAAGGAAGAATTGCTATGTGAAATGTCCAAGCTCAAGATCCGTGCATCCCAGTGGGTAGGAAATCAAGAAAGAGAGCCAGGAGACCCGCATGGTTAACCAGGCAACTGCTGGGCAAACTCAAGGGGAAGAAAGAGTCTACAGATCATGGAACAAGGATCTGGATGCTTGGGTGGAACATAAGACATCCTGTGGTGGTCAGAGGATGTTGGGAGGCAACTAGGAAAGCTAAGACCTCCTTGGAATTAAACCTTGCAAGGGAGGTCAAGGACAGCAGAAAGAACTTCTAGGCAAAACTAACCCTACAGGCAATGTAGGCCCACTGCTTAATGACGTAGGTGCCCTGGTGACAGAGGATCCAGAGAAGACAGAGTTGCTGAATGCCTTCTTTGTCTCTATCTGTACTACTGAAGGCTGTCCTCAGGAGCCCCAGAGCAAGTCAGGATAAAGAAAGATTTTGCCTTGGTTAATGAGGTCTGGGTTAGGGATCAGTTACGCAATATGAACACCTACAAATCCATGGGCCCTGGTGAGATGCACCTGCAGATGCTTAGGGATCTGGTGGAAGTCATCTTTTGTTAAGTCGAGGACAATAGGAGACATGCTTGAAGACTGGAGGAAAATAAATGTCACTCCAGTCTTCAAAAGGGATAGGAAGTAGGACCTGGGTAACTACAGACCAGTCAGCCTCTCCTCCATTCCTGGAAAGATGATGGAACAACTTATCCTTCACTCTGTCTCTGGGCATATGACGGATAAGAGGGTCATTAGGAGCAGTCAACGTGGTTTTACCAATGATAAGTCATGTTTGACCAACCTGATAACTTTTTATGAGGACATAACCGGGTGGATAGATGATGGCAGTGCAGTGGATGTGGTTTATCTGGATTTCTGTAAAGCATTTGACACCTGTTGCAGCATCCTCATAGCTAAATTGAGGAAGTGTGGTCTGGATGATCAGGTAGTGAAGTGGATTTTGAGCTGATGGAAGGAAAGAGGTCAGAGAGTTGTGGTCAACGAAACAGAGTCTAGTTGGAGTCCTGTATCTAGTGGAGTCCTTCAGGGGTCAGTACTGGGACCAGGACTATTCAATATATTCAGCAAACTGGGTGAGGGATTAGAGAGCACTGTCAGCAAGTTTGCTGATGACACAAAACTGGAAGGAGTGGTTGACACACTAGAAGGCTGTGCTGCTGTTCAGTGAGACCTGGGCAGGCTGGAGAGTTGGGCGGGGAGAAATTTTATGAAATCCAGTAAGGGCAAGTGTAGAGTCTGGCACTTCAGAAAGAATAACCCCATGTACCAGTATAGGTTGGGGACTGATCTGCTGGAGAGCAGTGTAGGAGAAAGGGACCTGGGGGTTCTGGTGGACAGCAGGATGGCCATGAGCCAGCAATGTGCCCTCTTGGCCAAGAAGGCCAATGGCATCCTGGAGTGTATTAGAAGGGGAGTAGCTAGTAGGTTGAGGATGGTCCTCCCCTCCCTTTACTCTGCCTTGGTGAGGCCACATTTGGAATACTGTCTCCAGTTCTGGGCCCCTCAGTTCAAGAAGGATCCTCAGTTCAAGAAGGACAGGGAACTGCTTGAGAGGTCCAGCGCAGAGTCACAAAGATGATGAAGGGAGTGGAACATCTCCCTTATGAGGAAAGGCTGAAGGAGCTGGGTCTTTCCAGCTTGGAGAAGAGGAGGCTGAGGTGTGACCTCATTAACGTTTATAAATACGTCAAGGGGGAGTGTCAGGAGGACGAAGCCAGGCTCTTCTCAATGATGTCCAATGACAGGACAAGGGGTAATGGCTACAAGCTGGAACATAGGAGGTTCCACAAAACCATTAGGAAAAACTTTTTCCTTGTGAGGGTGACAGAGCCCTGGCACAGGCTGCCCAGGGAGGTTGTGGAGTCTCCTTCTCTGGAGACATTCAAAACCTGCCTGGACATGTTCCTGTGTGACCTGCTGTAGGTGATCCTGCTCTGGCAGGAGGGTTGGACTAGATGATCTTTTGAGGTCCCTTCCAGCCTTTAGCATTCTCTGATTCCGTGCGATTCTGTGATTCTGTGTTACAAGAGCTTCACTCCTACAAATCTATGGGCTCTGACATATCCACTCAAGGGTGTTGAGACAGCTGGCTGACATCACTGAGAGGCTGCTGTCCATAGTCTTTGAGAAGTCACAGATATTAAGGAATGTCTCAGAGGACTGTAAAATGCTAATGTCACCCCTATCTACAAGAAATTTTTGAAGGAGGATCCAGGAAATTATAAATCCATCAGTCTTACTTCAGTCCCTGGGAATGTTATGAAATGAATCATTCTGAGGGCTATCACAAATCAAACGAAGCATGTGATTGGGAAAAGCCAGCATGACTCAGCAAGTGCAAATTATGCCTCATAAATCTGATTGCTTTCTACAAAAAAGTAACATGCTTGGTTCATCGTAGGTAGGTTCATATGGTTTGGTGAGGAAATGAGTCTTCCGTACTTGTGTAGTGGTTTCTCCAGATGAAAAACATTACAATAATGAAGTCCTTCCACCCTCGTCATCTCCTTTTCTCTTAGCTTTTATTGCTGAAAACTTACTATATTAAGGTAGGGAACGCTCCTCTGCTCAGTTTGGGTCTGCTCTCCTGGCTATGTTCCCTTCCAAGATCTCACCCACTTCCAGCCACTGTTGGGGAGAATGTTGGAGAGACAGCATTGGTGTTGTGCAAGCACTCCTCAGCAGTAGTCAAGACAGGGTTGTGTTACCAAGGACAATAGACAGAACGGCACTATGGGGAAAATTAACTCTGTCTCAGCTAGACCTAATACAATCAAATATAAAATGATTGAAATGAAATGCAGATATCTCTATTTGTTAATAAAATTTCAGAGTTTTCACTTTCAAGATATTTTTTCCCCACCTACATTTCAAGCTGAACTTCAAGGAAAGGAACAGAGTATGATAAACTTCAAAGAAGCAAAGGTACATTATTTAGACTGTAGGGTATTTATTTCTTACATTTACAAACTGATAACCAAAGAAAGCCCAAAATACACTGGATATTTGAAATTTAGGTTTGTATGTAATTTTCCTGTCATAACTTTGACAGAGGAGCCAGATATAAATCTTGAATTCCTGACAGCCATTTCCAGTTGGGCAACAAAGATGACTAGGGGACTGGAGCATGTCTCTGATGAGGAAAGGTTGAGAGACTTGGGACTTTTTTAGCCTAGAGAAGACCTTGTCAGCATCTATAAATATCTAAAGGGCAGGTGAGTTCAGGGAGTATGGAGCTGGACTCTTTTCAGTAGGCCCCAGTGACAGAAAAAAAGAGCAATGGGCACAAGTTGGAACACAGGAAGTTTCATTTAAATATGAAGAAGAACTTCTTTACTCTGAGGGTAACAGAGCGGTGGAACAGGTTGCCCAGGGAGATTGCGGAGTCTCTGTCTCTGGAGACTTTCAAAACCTACCTAAACGCAATTGTGTGTGATGTGCTCTAGGCAATCCTGATTTAGCAGAGGAGTTGGACTAGCTGACCTCTAGAGATCCCTTCCAGCTCCAACAAGTCGGTGATTCCATGAATTGATAAGTACACCACAGACGTCTCTTCTCTGAAGACATAAAATAAATAAATTCTAAAATATTAGAACAGTGTTATTTCATAAAGTTAGAGACTGATCAACCTCTTCAACAGCTCAATTATTAAACAGTGGTTGCAGAGGATGTACACGAGGAGGGGTCTTCTGGTGCTCAGTTTGGACAAGATATGCTCTGCCCAGGTATACTTCAGTCCCAGGGCTGAAGCTGGGTAGTTATTCTTCTGTAAGCAATTGGCCTGTCTCCATATTCCCACTAGCAGTGAGACACCCAGGGTGACACTGTCGTCAGCCCAGAGATTGTTTAGTGAGTCTGAGAGCCGCTGTTAACACTTCTGGTGGACATGAATATCCCTGCATTTGTTGTACATGCTCCATACCTGGCTCAATCCTAAAATTGCTCATCCCCTGCCTCTCATTATAGTTCAAACACACGCTTGTGTCTAGCCGCATCCCATCTCTCATTCCAACAGTATTTATCAGGATGACTGCTTGTGCCATTTTGGGAATTCATGTGCTTTGTGGCAGTTGAAAGAAGTTTTCACAAACAAATATACCTATTTAGGGCATTCAGCTTGCTATTTAAGATATTAGTATAAGCAATGCGTAACATCATTCATGGCATAAACATAACAATTTTGATAATGCTATTAGACTGAAAAAGTCATTAGACATGAAAACTATTTCATAAATAATTTTGGATTGAATACATTTGGATTGAATACATCTGGATTGAATATGTATTCACTTAGCACTATGAAGTATACGTTTAATTTCAGCCTTATAGGTTGTCCTTAAATTTCTCAAGTCAAACACATGCTGTCTGGAATTTTTAAGTGCAGATTTGTTACCTCATGTGACACTGTTTGTAGCCCAGAACTAAATGAGTATAATATTTTGATCTGGAGATTAATGGTTAATAATGAATATTGTACTTTCAATGCGAACTGCTGGACAGATAACAATTTATGATAATTCATAAGGCCTGAAGGTTTTGTGAATATTTTCATAAATAGCCCAAGGCAGAATAAAAAGTAAGACTATAAAGCAAACTGTACTTTACATATTTCCAGAATATTAAAAGTTATTCTTTTAGTTGTATGACTCTTGTCACCCATTAATGGCCAGTCCTCGTTGTCTGCGAACTCCTTGAGGCATGTTTGGCATCTTGTTAAAGAGAGCAGAGGAACTGGTAAGGATCTTGAGGAGGAAGAGTGCAATACAGTATATTTCTTAACGACTGTAGCCTGCCATGATCCCTTCTTATTCCTTTCTAATGGAAACTGCAGGGAAAGGAAAGAGTCCATATCTGCAGGGTGTCAGGTGTGGCTGACCTCTGCCTTAACTTGGTGTCAGGTGTGGCTGACCTCTGCCTTAACTTCGTGCAGAGTGTCATCTGGCAGCATTCTCATCTGTTCTTCACTCTTTTGAAGAAGATACATTCTCAGCTGGTAGTGGCTTGAGCTTGAATCTTGATCTTGAATTTTGAGCTTGAGCATCTTCTGTATAAAGCAAAATTTCTATAATGTAATTATCACAGTGAATGCAAAAAAACCCAGTGTAATGTTTAGAAATATAACTAGTGTGATTTTAATGCTTATCACTATCATTGGGTTTATATCCTCTTTATCTAGGAGTGAAAGTAGTAAAAAATCTACATTTTTTCATATTTGACTGATGATAAAACACATTTATTAGATACGTTAACATTAGTATTAACATGATTTGAAAGTTACTGATACTCCAAGATTTTGGTTTTCTACCCAGAACTTCGTAAAAGATGAAGATATTTCATCCCCACTATCACATATGAAAGCTTTGACTTATCTATAATTCTTACAGATATTTTACAATTCTTTACTGACATTCAGTTGTTTTGTAATCAGATGGTTCTAGCATGCTGCATGAAGTCATTAACTTTATGTAAGAATATTGGTACATTTTGTTATGAGAAGGATGAAGTTGTCACTAAAGAGCCACTGCTATAGTCAGTAATAATCACCAAAAAGATATTCTGCCTTTATAGTACAGGCTCTAAGGTTATTGTAGGATCATATATTTGATATATTTTAGTCAGAGGGGTAAACTAATACAGGGAAAACACAGTAATTTTACAAAATGAAGACAGAGATTTTTTTCTTTTCAAAATCAATCCATATGAGTGTACAATACTTGCTAAAACCTTAAAAGAACTTGTATTATGTTTGTGATTTAGAAAACTCGAAATATCAAAGGGCAGTATCCAGAGTTCTTCCCTTCTGTTTTGGTTTAGGGATACACAGATCGGGGAAAAATGTTGTTAATATATTTCTTTGGACTACATATATTTTGCAACATTTTTCAAACAGCTGAGAGCTATGAATGATGAACTATAATGATGTTAGCAAATAATTGATATTCTAAAAAATTTTTTATTTTCAATTCAATTTGACTTATTAACACATTTATTGCTGACAGATATCTGATGATTTGGACAATCTACTCAAATATCCTTGACTCTTTGCTTGTTAACAAGTCTAATGGCAATTCTCTAAGCAATTATGGAGAAAATATTTGACCTCTTTAGCTAAAGTGGGCAGGACAAGGACATAAGGCTGTAGTTCAGGAGCACACATTTCAATTAAAGAGACTCAATCCTGAGCTGAGCCAGGACCTCCACATGGTTTAAGGCAGTATCGCATTTGCTGCTATATAAATTGGCTTCTGAGGGCTGGTACACCAGAACTATTCTGAGTGTGGGAAGCTGCTGTGAATACTCTCACTCCAAACTCCTGAAATACAGTCCCAGCGGTAGAAAGTGAAAAATGTTGTAATTGGGAACCATTAAATCAGTGCGGCTGCAAAATAATTAGCTTTAAGTGATCTTATCCTGACACTTTGTTCCACCAGTCAAGTGTAACAAGTGTATAATAAGTCAATAGGGATAGATCTCCACTGAATTTAGGCACTTCAGTAGCGTAAAACTGCTAAAGATCTGTTGTAATAATTGCAGGTTTGGTACATCATCTCGAAAAGACTTTTTATCCATCACCATATTCCTTCTTTCTGCCTAGTTCTGGATGAGCTAGTTGCCACTATATAATTTGTGAAGGATCACTGATATGCTAGCAAATGAAGATGCGATGTGGATTATTTTCATATCAGCTGTTCAAGCTCTACATTAATATTTCTCATTAGGTAGATACATGTAATGAAACAACTGCAGAATTAATGGTTTGAGAGGATCCTAAGTTGGATTCACCAGAGGTACATTACATTTGGAGAGGAACAGGAGAAGATTGAGTCTTGCTTTCATCACACATGAGATGCTACATGTCAAAACCTAATCTTTCATTTAAAATGAAGAACGAATCGCTCAGTGTGGTCAATCCTACCTATTTTAGCAACGGTATCCTGGCTGACCACTGAAGTCATAGTCATGAAGACAGCCTCAGCAGGATGAATAGAAGAAAAAAGTTTGTCGGTATTTACCTGAGCAAGCAGAGTCAGCAGCAGTCACTACAAGGTGTGAATTCTTCCATTCATCTTATTAACGTCATTAACTCTGAATCTCAATTATGACAGCTAATCTGTTAAATACAGCTGTCTTTTTGATGATCAAACATATATAGAAACAGAAAAATTAACCTAGCTGGTGGCATGATATTCAGTGCATTAAGGTAAGGAATAATGTGTAATAAAGATCTGTACACCAGTGCATATTTCATCACATTAGTGATGTGTTATGGTGACATCCTGAATAACACAAGGCTTATGAGCGAGCCTGGTTGGTTAGAAATACCAGAAAAAAACAGCCTTTCCCCTTTTTGCCATTCTACATTTGACACCTTGTGCCAGACTGAGTCACAGGAATTAGCTGTCTGCCAAGTTCCAGCTGGTATGTTTCTGCTTCTATGGCTGCTGAAACTTTTCACTTTCGCAAAAACACAAAGTGTTTGGGCCAGAGGCTAACCAACAAAGGAGGATTCTGAACCTGAACATATCGATCAATCTTTATTGACTTGGCATATTTTTCATCTGAGTACTGAATAGTATTTCTTGCTTGCTGTCATTCTCTTTTAGTACATCATGAGACTGGAAGAAGTTCTCATAGTAATTTCTCAGTTTCAAGCATTGGTGCTTTTCATAATAACTCATTAATCCAATCTGGTTTTTTTTATTTATTTCATTTTGCTCCATAGCAGCATCTGGAAACATGTACATCTATTTTTTTGTCAATATTAAATCATTTAATTTCATCTCTAAGAAGACCTGATTGCACGTGGGATGAATGTCTCTCAGAAATAAAATTGACTAATCAGAAAAAGCAGCAACTTAGAGTGATGTCATTCCCACTATAGACAAATAACTGGATCTCTTAAATTAGTCATAAAATGAAATATTTTATTTCTTTCACTACTGTTATCACAGAATAGGAAAACCAAGATTGCACTACTTTCTCATCCTCACTGACTTTTGTGCCTACAACAGGGATATGTTATAAATTATTTTTCTTATAATCTACAAAACTAATGTGAAGAAGTCAGAGAGGCTGGAACCGTGAAGGAATTGTTTGTTTCTGCTGCTAAATTAGTTTCGTGATGGCTTGTTGCTCTGGACAGATCTTTTTTTTTATCTGCGCCAAAGATTAAATTTCAAAATTTTTTCACTGTCTCGTGAAATGTCACTGAACAGATGGTGCTTTTCACTGTTTTCTTGATTAGAACCCAATCTGTCAAAGTGCTTACACACATGCTTAACTTAAGCACAGCAGCAGTCCCATTTGTATCAGTTTTATAACCAATGCTTTGTAGATTTTGGCTTTTAAATTATTCTGCCAGCTAAGTAAAAGTTTCCTTAAAATTTAGCACTCAGCTACATGTTAATTAACTAAAAAACTTATTTAAAACCTCTGACAGAAGAAAAGCCATTATCAGAATCCCTCATTTGTGAATATGTGCTTGTGAATTCATACGGTAGCAACTGGTGCAAAAAAGCTTCATGAAATACGAATTAATAATAAAAACAAATTCTCCATCATAAATAAGAGATTTTTAAATTAAAATATATAAGTAGACTTTTAAAAAATAGTGTTTATGGTTGCATCCTTGGGTAACTCTCACCATCTCACACAGACAAAGCCTTAAGTGCATCTATTAAACTGAGTTTTTCTCATCTCTCCTTAGCAGGAGACATTAAGCACTAGAAATCTTTTCCTGCCACAGGATCTGAAGTGGTGATTTCATAGTTTGTGAGTATGCTAAAAGTGGAGAACTATTTGTAGTATCTTTTCAAATTTATGAGGAAGAAGAAAGTGGAACCTGATGGAAAGATCAGCATCTGTATCCCCTTATCTCAGCTAGCAGGTTCAAAGCCATAGTTTCTGGTTTTTAAGGGATAGGTCCTTGCACTAGCCTGTAAACTAACCGTAGAGACAGTCCTTTAAGCCTGGGCTACTGAACAATTCATTTTAAGAGTGAAAAAGGAAAATATTGTTGTAAGCTTGACTTATCAGGTAGGTCGCTGTCCTTGTACTTTCTCCAAACAACAGTACTATATTTTTCACTAAATGCATTTGAATGAATTAACATTTCCTGTGAGTAAGCAATAAGCAAGCACAAACAGCATACAGTAATTCTTCTATTATTTCATGTCATATGAGATTGCTTTGAAGTTTTGTAAATACCATCCTATTTGTTATTTCGTCCTAAAGTATTTATGCCTTTCTGATGTTTTTTTTTCCCCTAGGTTTTTGTTGCTGTTGTCCTTTTTTTCTCTATTCTTGTTTGTTTATTTGTTTGTTTGTTTTCATGCAACTGAGGCTACAGCCTTAAGACATCACTTGAAACAAATACATTAGCATATGAAGACATAGGTCTTACTATGAACCAGTACCTTCATAATATTACATATAAAGACAATTCACACCTGAAAGAGAAATCAGCTCCTAAAATCATGAAGGACAACTATTTTCACAACAGCCATGAAAATAATCTCTAAATTCACCTCAACTTAACTATGCTTTAAACCTTGTTCTTCTTTGCTTCACCAAAATCCTTGTTTTTTGTAGATTGTATTAGCTTAGAATTTAAATTTAAATTATCTGCACCAGTGCTACTTTCATCTTCTTCAATATATTATTTCTTTCTTTTCCCTCTGATTACCCATTTGGAAAGAAAAAGCACTTATTATGAAAAAAAATCCATTTACAACAGTAAGAAACAGTCACAGACCCATAGTTCTAGAAAAAAAAAAGAAAAGTAATGCAGCACTGAAATTATTTTACTTCAGAGCAGAAGATTTATCAAGGTATTTCTTTGCATTGGATGCCAGTTCATCCATTATAATGTATATATTATTTGCTGTATTGTTTCACTACACAATACAATTAATTTTCTCCTATCTCGTGTTAGCTAAAATGTCATGAAACACTGAGTTATTCTTATGGTCAAAATATAATAGTAGTGTGCTGCAATTGTGTCTGTGATTTTAACAAAATAAACACAATTCATGTTCTGTTCCAGGTCCTTCCGCAATAGTTATCTCATCATAACCACTTTGTTGCCATATTAACCTGCATATCATACTCCATACTTGTTTTCCAACCCATTGTCTGTTGTAATATATTTTGAGTGCAAGCTTGTTGAGATAAGGAATATACTATAGTACTTTTTCATTGTAAGTATGAAGTGACTAGTACATTGTAGCTTTCATCTCTACAAAGAGGTACAAATGAAATATGAGCAACTGTTAGATGAAATAAAAAGTGATTACATGCAGAAAACATGCAAAAGTGCTGTTTCAGTTGCATTAAGTCACAATCTGAAAAACTGAAACTGCTGTAGTTCAGTCCTTAGCTTTGGTTACGCCCTGTTATAGAATTTTATTTAATATTCACCTAGGGAAGACTTATGACAGACACTGAGAATGTTGGCATAGGATTTCAAGGAAAGGAAAAGTTTTTGACAATTTGTACTAATCAAATCTGATGAAGACTGAATCTTTCTTTTCCTGGGAGCAGACTCAAATATGCCCAAATTCATCAGCATAAAGTTTTAGCTGCATCCTAACACTCAATGATGTGTTGCAGCCAAGTGCTACAGAAGTTTCCTTCCATTTTCATTCCCTCAAGTTTTTCTGTACTCTCATGTTAAATTACTGAAGAAACCCTGCCTGTTGGGTTTTTTTTCTGACTCAGTTGTATGTAGATGAAATGTAAAATTCCCTAATGTACATAATTCTGCAGAAAGGAAAACCGAAGTAGAAAATATTCAGCTTAGATTAACTGACTTTAAATTTGGATTACGTGAGAATTTGTCTGTCAAAGGCATATGTCTCTACTAAGTATTACCATCTTTGATGAATGAAAGAACTATTCTAGGCCTTGTAGGAATGAGTTTTGGTAGTGAATAATGAAAACCTTCTTCAGATCTCTCTGCTGAGTTTCAGTATGTGCTCCAGGGATGGAAATGTTGAATTTTTTTGCTGAAGACACTGAAGTAATTTTACAAATTAAGAGAAAGGTTAAAGGGTGATTTTTCTCTTAAATTTATTATCAGAAACCTTCAAACCTGTGAAATGTAATAGAAATAATAATAAAATGTAAAATCAGATAGAATTGTGATGAAGAAAATTTAAACAAATCAAAGTTTATAACCATTAAGAACAGGATCTGTTTTTACTTCTCCACCTTGAATGAAGCCAGCGTGGACTCTTGCAGACTAGATGATGCAGAACGTTACAGACGGCATTTGCTGAGGAATATTACGGGATTCATAACAAAGCATGACAGTTGACAAAAAGTAGATATGAGCTCACCATTTTGAATTTTGGCAAGCCTTGTCCAAAACAGCATGGTGTCAGCCTTTGGCATAATCTATGACACCTATTTCATTACCGTGTTTGCTACAGTTATGTACGTTATGCTGAGGAATGGTTTATCCCCAGAACCCATTTGAGTTTCCATGGGCTGGAATATAAGGTACTGCTAGCTAATATTGGCCTCAAAAATAGTTTGTAGTCATGCCCAATAAATAGGTGATTATGGGAAACAACACTTTATAAGATTATGCTTCAGATTTCTTAGACTTCACCACTAACATATTGATCTATATAGTTTTTAAGCAGCAAAAAGTCTTCAGCTTATTTGCCTGGAAAATCATTTTGCCCTTCATCTGAAGAGATTGTTACCAAGTGTCTGAAATAACATGATATTCATATCGTGGTTTTTAAAAATTTTTTTCTTTCTTCTTATTTTTTTTTCAAATGAGGGAACCATTATTATTATGCCTCTCTTTTGCATTAATGAAATGTAAGTAAATTCAAAAAATGAGTGACAATTTGAAGTGGTGTGATGGTAGAGAATCTGTTGGCGTAAATTTCTACAGATGCAACCTAATCTTCAAGTAAATTATTATGATATCAAATTAATGTTATAATTGTACACGTTGAACTTGAATGTTTCGAGGTGGGAAAATATGAATGATTGCAGTAAGGTCCACATAAAAAGACCTATTATATCTAACAGCTCAGCTACCTATGGAGAAAAAGCCAGGACAGACCACAAACGTTAGAAGAACAGTCACTGAATAATCAGGAAGGACATCGATTTCACTGAAAAATTTGGTTAACACGGGAAACTCTGGCAATTTCTATAGTCTTTAAGATAGCGTGTCAGTTACCATTCCACTTCACCAGTCAAAATAATCTTTCCTAACATTATGCTCTCTGGGGAAGGGTTAGAATTGCCTAATAGACTCTTATGACTTAATAATAACTTTATCTGTTTGTTGTGGTTTACCCTGGCCGGCAGCCAGGTCACACAGCCACTCTATCACTCCCCCTGCTCCACCAGACAGGGGGAGAAAAATATTTCAAACAGCTTAAGGTTTGAGATAAGGACAGGGAGATCATTTTCATTTACTGTCCCGGGCAAAACAGACTCGAATTTGGGGAAAAAAAAATTACATTTATTAAAAGAACAAATCAGAGAGGAGTAGTGAGAAATAAGAAAGAGCAAACAGATCTTAAAAACAAAACATCTTCCCCCATCCCTCCCTTCTTCCCGGGTTTCACAATCCCGGTTTCTCCATCTCCTCCCCCCGAGCGGTGCAGGGGGACAGGAAAGGGGGTTCACGGTCAGTTCATCTGATGTTGATTCCACCG
>NW_009731219.1:257-31372 GCF_000703405.1 Apaloderma vittatum | reverse complement strand
ATATATATATATATATTTTTAGCCTTCAGCAAGATCTTTTGTTTACCCCAGTTTACCATTGCATAACCCACCTTCTTTGGTGGCTATACCAAGGTTTTAAATGGAGTGCAGCATCCAGAGCTTGGGTGAGGATTTTTTTGTTCATTTGTTTGGGTTTTTTTTGTTTGTTGGGGCGTTTTTGTGGGTTTGTTGTTGTTGTTGGGTTTTTTAAATATTCACCCCAAGCCTCCATTGTTTTATGGTAGACACCTCTCCTGGCTGCACCTCTTCTACACCACACTGCTCATAGCTTTTCCCGTTGGCAACCAGCCTTGTGCCCTTCTTGACAACTTGTGGACACACTTTAACCTCTCCTGATAACTTGCATCCACTCTCACGATAACCTTTCCAAATTACTATACTCTCTTTCCATCACTCCACTCCCCTTAGTCCACTTACAGAGTCGGTCATAATTTGACATTGCACCATAAATTCAGCAATTTGATGAACAAAGAAATCACCCAGTACTTCACAAAACATGCACAGGCCCATTCCTTAGTACAACCCAATTCTGATTTAGTAAGTGTTATCAAGAGGATTTTACAAGAAGCTGAGCCAATATCAGGGAAAGGAAGGAGGGGGTTTTTTTATTTTTTTCTTAGTAACATACCATGAACATTTGTTAGAATTGAAAGGCAAATTTCTGATTAACCAGATTTATGACCTCTTTAACGTTCAAGCATTTGCAAAAAGTGAGTGCAAAGTTCTGCACTCATGAATATTCTTCTACCTCACATGAGCAAACTGTCGCCCAAGGTAAATTCCAAATTGTTTGTGTTTGTAAAATCGAGAATGCTAATTAGTTATATAAGTCATAATGTATTGTTTCTGTTCCTTAACTTGATGACAAAACTACTTAACACATCTTAAATTGCTAAGTGTGAAAATTACCGATATACAATTTATCACTCATTTTGGATTGGTTAATTACGCAAGTTCCCACACAGATTGCCTATGGCATATTTGTCTAATGATCTAATTATTCCCTGAAGAAATTAGTGAATAACTTTACATGACAAACCTGACAATTTCACAATCTGCTCCTGGACAATTTGTAAATAGATAAGTTTGATGATATTTTGATTTTTATCTATTGGTGAACTAGTCAATCAGAATTGCGGGTCTTCATCACCTCCAGAAAAAAAAAAAAAGAAAAAAATCAGACTGTTTTTATTTAAAATAACTATTTCTCCCACAGGCAAACTGGGTCTGCCCCAAGCATTACACATTTGTCTGTTCGTTAAATGAGTTGAGAACATGATTAAATTAAATGGAAAAATATCCCAAATCAAGTGTGCTTTAGACAGCCGATGCCTATGGTTTCTCTTTGGACAAAGCTGAACAGCACATGCAAAATAATGCATGTAGAGGCTCACGATGACTGTACAGAGGTCACCTGGAATATCTCTGCCCAGAAACTCCACCTACTGCAACTTCACCTGACTCTTAGGTCCCAGATCCGCATCAGTGTAATTTGCAAACTCCAAAATATCAAAACTCTGCCTCTCTCTGGCAGAGCCTAGCCGTACCAAGGTTGATGCTCCATATCTGGGGCCATATTCAGCACCTGCACTCTAGGCAACACAGGTGGAGCATGACGATGGTCACTATGGCCCTGGAATGCAGGACTCTGAGCAAAGCAGTTCTCTAAAACCTTCCAGAAACTTATTCTTTTACCCTCAGATAGACTGGGCTGTGACAGCCAACGTTACGGCCACCAGGTCTCTACTTGGAGCCATCAACTGAGGACAGTCTTGCTCCTACATCCAGTCTACTAAGAGCTTCTTGATACTAGACAGGACTTCAAAGACAGTGAGACTGCATTTCTTTCAGTGCTACAGATAAATACCTTAAGAGGGACTTAGGAAAGTCAGTGACAATTTAGAAGTCTTCAGGGAAGGGCAAGAACTATTTTATACTAGCCACGAGAGAAAATAAAACACCTACACAAAAAAACCAAACCACCACACACACACACACAAAAAAAGCCAACACAAAAACCCAAAAGAAAACAATGAAAGAACTGCTGAGGCTTCTTCGTAGGACAAAAACCATAGACCACATCAACTCCAAAAGGACATGAAAAACTGACTTTTTGGAGCAAAGCAAGCCTTGTTTGGTTTGCTATGGATAGAAAGAAAGTGGTTTTCCCTGAGTTAGCATCATGTGAAAATACTGAGGCATTGACTTCGCCTATAAAACCTATTTTTACCCAGTATTTTACAATTCACATAATAAAGTCTGACAAGAGGCCATTTCAGTGGCTAGGGGCATAAACATCTTGCATAAATGCATCTAGACACGTAATCACTAGCCTGCATTATCTTCCCTCTGCCAGATACATGAAAAATGGTGTCAGAATACCAAAGGTCACTCTAAAATACATCAAGGAAGGCATATTCTGACATAGCCCTGCTGAGTCACGGAACAGGTCCTGGCAACCACCACCACAACATGGAAGTTGTGCATCTTGAGAATGGAGAGCAAGGACCACGTCCGTGTCCCAAGAGGCCGTGATCCCTTACCTACTGCTTCCTGGGACCTCCTGAGGTGGTCTTTAAGTTACAATGAAAAGAAATAGCAGATGACCTTACTAGAGAAAGATCTCCAAAAAGCTGCAGTGACAACAGGATGACCTCCTGGAGCTCTTGGGCACAAAGAGGACAGGAGTGAAGAAGAAGCTATGCTGCTCTTTGAGTGTTGTAGTGCTGCTAACCATGAAATAGCAGAAAGCAACTCAAAGGCTAATTCTAGCCTGGCAGTAAGGTTAAATATTTTGCTGGGTGTAAGTGCTTGTCAATTTTTTAACTAAATTTTGGCTTAGAAAGAAAAACATGCTATCAGAACCTGCATCTTTAAGGACTGAAACCCCGGGGGAGGAGAAGGCTGGAAAGCCTTGTTGTTATGCACTGCCAGTTGGAACCAGACCCAGATTAAAGCAGATTTCTCACAAGAATGTGAAGCATTGAGTGATGGCTGAATACCACATGAATTGCACCTTCACTACCAGATCCCTGCTTCTGTCAGTACCTCCACAGGCTACTACACTGCAGTCCACACTGCAACCAGTGCCACAAGAAACAAAACAAAACAAAAAAATCACCCAAGTGTACCAGACAAGCCACTCGGCTGCGCTTACACTTGCTTATGCAAAGTCCCTCTCTCCCTTCAAATTTCAACCACACTTCATATTTCAGACTGAAAACAGAGTCCAAGCTCCAACGTTTCTGTACGTACAACACCTACTACTTTTTCCGCGCTATCAAACCCGCCTGACAGATCAATCACAAAAGACATATTCTATTCTTCAGCTCAGCACTCCCCTCCGATCACACAAGCGGGTAGCACTCAGGCAGTGGATTTCTCAAAGCGCATCCAGCTGTGCATCGCAGAGCTCTGTTCTTATAAGGAAGCTCAGATAAAACACAGGAAAGAAAAAATGACATTAAGGCACAAGCAAGCTAACAAAGGGATGTGCTCATATCAACAAAAGCTGAGGATAAGGTGCTAGCAGAGACTGACAAGAAATACTTTGAGTGGCCAGAAGTCCATTTCCGACACACCGGAGGACAGCACAGCCTGTGCTACCAGTCCTTCATCTAATGCAGCTATCCACAACGATGAACCAAGGAGTAAAGAGAGAAATGACAACTCTTTTGAAGATCCTATTTTTAACATTTGCATCTTAGACTTGCTGTAGTGAAAACCTTCATGGCTGTGGCAGGCAGAGTATGCTGCTTGCACAGTGCACAGGTATACTGTGAAAGGTGGAGTCACCTTCACCTGAGAAGGATCGTACCCCAGGAGATCAGGCAGACAGCTGCTTCCAATATTTATAGGTCCATGAGAAAATAGAAGATTGTATGACACAGACCCATCCTAAGGGATTTTGTTGACTTTGACAGAAGTGAGATAAATAAGACAGTATTTGGCAATTATAGGTTAATTACCTATATTTAAAACTGTAAATCATACAAATAGCCATAATGTTCTCAGACTTAAAAAAAAAAAGTAAAAAAAAAAAAATAAAGAAAGCACATCTTCAGGCCAGAAAACATGAAAATAGCTAAAAAGGCATTAACACAGCACACAGTTAACCAGTGGAACTCTTTTTTTAGGACAGCATTATCTTCCAATTGCTAGGCTATGATTGAATGAAAGGTTTTAAAATGGAAGCTAATTGTTGGGGCTACAAAGACCCATCTGGTTTGTGTCTGTTATCAGCTCTCTTGCACTTTCCTCAGAGGCATTTTTTAACTGGGCGTTGCTGCAAACGAGATGTTGCAACAAGTGGACCTCTAGTTTCAGCCGTCATAGAAGTTGCATTTATGAGTTTGTGCTACTCTACATTGAAATACTATCCTTAGAAAAAACTCAAAGTGCATAAAAAGAGAAATCTCAGAATAAAATCTCGAAGCAAATATCTTAGTCTCTTTCTAGCTAATTCTAGAGTTACCTATAGCATATACAAGTAGTTCTAACCACACAGTTATTTTCATAATTGCAAAGGTTGGAAGTTTAATTAGACAATCAGAAGGAAGCCCTCAAGCCAGCCCATTTTCTTAAACAGCTTTACCTAGGCAATGGGAGCAGCATTGTGTAACACGATGATTTACTCTGAATAGCATAATGTTCCCTTATCTTCTTTCCTGATTAATTTCCTGACTGAAGTAGCACATAAAACCAAGCTGGTTAGACAACATGTGTCATGAGCCACGTGTCCTGTTCAAATCTGAAATGGAGAGAGGCAGAAACAAGAGAGATCGGGTCTCTCCCCCTTTCCTTGCATGTCCATTGCAGGTGCTCCATGCTTCCACCATGCCACCACCGAGACCATCTTCAGACCACAGCTCCTGCAGTCACTAACTGGGTGGAACCTGGGGTGGTTTTTGAAAGCTTTATGGTCCTCATGGATGTAGAGGAAGGCCTAAAACCAGAAATGCAGTGGAATTGAGATTTGTGATGTAATTCCACAAAGCCTTGATGGCCTCACAAGAACTGTTGGTGCAAGCAGGAGACCATCACACTGGGCCCTGGGCTGCCTCCCTTCACTAACGCTTCTCAGTTTCAGTTGCTTCCCTCCCCAAACACACCCACATGCATGTACATGCTCACACTCTTTTCAGGAATTTTACTATTGTTTAAGACAGAAAAGAGGGGGGAAAAAAAGCAAACCTGAACTCTGCCAGGGCTTCCAAAACACAGAAAGAAGGAACGAGGGTTGAAATGCTGGGCACGAGCAGTGAGTCTCAAGTGAAACAAACCCCACGGCCAAGCACTGGAGTCTCACCGTGGATGGGGGAGAGCGAGCAGGTTCACCGGGAAGGCTCCGGGCTGCCTCCAGTCCCTTCCATCCTCCCTGTGGACACCAGCCCCCGGCTGACTTTCGGCAAGCCACAGTCCCTTCGTGCCTCTGCTTCCCTCCCGCGGAGCATAAACAGAAGCAGCTGGGCCCAGCTCGGCTCCGTCCCACATCTCGCCTTGCCATTTGCACCCACGCACAGCGAGCGGTACCCAGCTACAACAGCGGCAATGTTTTCCACGCACGTGACCGAGGTGCAAACGACAACCCGAGGCGCTGGCACATCCACCGCCTGCCAGGCTGGGCCCCGCTCACCCCACCTCCCCCTCCTCCTCCTCCAGACCCTCTCCTCCACAGGCTTCTCGTCCTCTCCTCATGGAAGAAAACAACCTCTATTTCGGGGGGCTTTTTTCCTCCCAAGCAGCAAACAATCATCCCCTCCTTATCCTTCTCACACCACCTCAGGCGCTTTCCACCCTCATTACCTGTTTTGCTCCCTCTGGAGTCCCTCATTTCCCCAGAGTTGCCTGCAACAACATTTAACCTCAACACTTAAAATTCCTGATGGCAAAGCACGACATCCAACGCACAGCCAGAAGTTCGCTTGACCTCGGCCCTGTGCATCAGGCTCCTCAGCATCTCTAATTAATTGCACCCATTAGGGTCTCTGCCCTGGACGGTCCCTGCCAGAGCAGCTTCAGGGCTGAATTCAGTGGGTTTTCACATCTTTTTCTTTTGCGGAGGTGATACTACGTTGCCAGCTACACTTTTTTTTTTACCATATGCAACACCAACACACTGGCAGTTAACGAGCTACAACACAGAACCACTTGGCAACACAGAGAAAATAGGCAGAAAATCCCCAAGCAAGAGGAAAAGGGAGAAAAAAAAAAAAAAAAAAAAAGGCAATGAATTGACAGTATTAAGCATGCATGAGAGAAACGTAAAGGAGAGGCTGCCAGAGAGCAAAGGTGCTCTCCCAAGCCTGAGTGCAGCACTGAGGAGGGGGACCTCACCAGGGAAGCAGCTGCTGCTTAACCATGAGACAGATGAAGTACCTGAACAGTTTCTAAAGAGCAATGGAAGTGAGAAACTGGACTGATTCTTAACATTCATTCCCTTCCTGAAGTCAACTGATGTGGCTGCCTGCCATAGCTGAGGATGAGGGAACTCAGGAGTTGCCACCCAGCCCTGTGGGACCTCTGAATTTAACCGTTCCAGACGTTAATTAGGGTACGAGCAATGCTCATTTGCAAAAATCGTGATGTAACTGTACCAAAAACATCTGCTGTAGACAGCAGTGCCCCAGAAGGCAGGGGCTCGGGCAGCCCAGCTCGCCTCAGGGCGCTGGTAAGAGCGGTGGATGGAGATGAGCTCAGCAGTGCACTTGAGAGGGGAGAACAGAGTTTTGTTCCTGCTGCAGGAACAAAGTTTGGAGCTGTCTTCACTTGTAACACCACATAATTCTAGGTGGCTGCAGATTTATTACTGTATTTTCCCAAATTTGGAAGGCTTCCACAGTTGACCACATTAAAGAAAGAAACATTTTCCTTTTTCCAGTATGACCTCCATTTTCTATTCCTAGACAAAGTCCATTACAGCAATGCCTGGAAAAACAAAACATCTAATAATTTTCCCTAAGAATTCCTTTGAATTCTGCACTGGATTTAGCTTGGCCAGAGCCTTACCCACCCCGACTCTAGCAAAAGAAACTCCTTGTGAGATTCTAGATTTCTGAAAGATAGTGATGGCTCAGTGTTCACTGTAGTGATTTCTCATGTTATTAGTTTGATTTGCAACCACAGCTGAAGGCCTATACTATGAATTACTTATTAATTAAGCAGTTCTTGTATGGAGGCTGTGTATTTTACACCTTGACAGCTATTACAATCAGAAGTCAAAGCTGGAGCTTTGGCTTAAATGTGAATTATCAAATACCGAATGGTCTGAAGCAGAGACCCAAGCTCACTTGGAGAGAAGACATAACAGAGATAAATTTGCTACTACCATTTTATCTTGGGTGGGAGTAACAGCAGGAAAGACAAAATCAAAATATTCTTATCTTCCTTGCTCTTTAACGGTAGACTTTTTAATCCTCCCTGAAGACACCAAGAAGAATTATTTATGTCGTGGAACAAGCATTAGGGAAGATAGCTGCCCTCTGCTACAACTAATATGATTAATACCCTTGCATCATAAATTTTCCCCCCCGTTAGGGAGAGAATGATCTCATTACTCCAGCCATGTTGCGTTATTAGGTACATTTGAAACAGAAAACTGCAAAAATTAGATTTATTATTCATTCCAGATTTTTGACTCAAATACTTTTCAGTTCAGGATCCAGACAGTATGCCATGGGTACTGTCCACAACCACATTTAGGACCCAAGAAATTCTTCTCTACCCCAACAGAGACAGAGCAGTTGGACTATTTGTTTTGCTGCAGTTAAACCCTTTAACAAGCACGATGTCACTGCACTCCGCCAAGCACTGGGAAATTTTTCATTTTTCGCTTCTTTCCAAAAAATATAGTAGAAAAGATCTTTAAACGATGTACTGGAGATTCCCTTTACTCATTCCATTTATTTCAGACATAATAATGCAAATTTAATTACTTTATCAGCAACATAAAGCCTATTACCTATTGAATTTCAAGGCTGGGGTAACTCCCAGCAACCAAATACATGCTTTAATAATAATTCTGTCATGAAGTGAAATCTTTCCCTGAGATAGATACCAAAAGCAGCCTGCCCACATAGCAAGAAATAGCAATACACTTATTCTTTCTCCGAGGCTTTTCAACAGGGTCAGACCTGTGAAAGTGGCTATCATAGTCCTTGTATTTCACCTAAAGTTTTGAGCAAGACTGATTATAGCGGGGGACTACATCTAGCTTCCTATTTTGTTCACGCTCTTGCTCTACACTGTTCCATAATCCTGCAGTCTCTCCATAATTCACAGAACAGTATAAACATATGAGCTTTTTTAAAAATTAATATCAGGAGTTTTGACCAGATGATAAAGATTTTTAATATTCATAAAACCAGAATGTCAAAGAAGAACATCTTGTATGAGAATTAATGTTTCCAAGTCATAATTGTCATTCCCAAAATGCATGCAATACTACTAGAAGAAGTCCTGCTGTCTCCTCTCTCTGACATGTGGAAGTTTAAGCACCCACCAATGACAGAGAATTACCTACTGGAATTGTTCCACTAGGTTTTGGGTGGGTTTTTTTTTTGCCTATGCTGGCCGGCAAGCCAAACCAGTTTTGATTTCCATATCTTTTATTTGTTCATTGTTCAATCAGGCATGGGCCGATTCCACATTAAAAATAAGTGTACTATGTCACCATCATAAACTGCACCGGCCAAAACCATAATGTGCTGCTGATTAAGGCTATGCAAACAGAGCATCCCCTAAAGCAAGAAGAATGGGCACCTGTGCTCATGGGAACCAAGGGAGCAGCCCAAGTCTGGCACCTCAGCAGCTCTGATGACCCTGCAGAGGATTATCAGCTCTTGACTTTACGGTGGAAAGATCCAAGCTTCCACAGCCCACAGGGGAGGAATAAAGTCAATTCACAGACGCAGGTGAGGTCTCTAGTCGTGGGTTTCCACACCACTGGGAGAGGAAAGGAAAAAACAACAAGGAAACTTGTCCGTTTGTAGACCAATAATCTCTAAAGTATTGAAATCTCAGTTCCCCAAACTATTGCAGTATAAATACTTCACCAGTAATCTTCTGCGCTCCAAGGGCTAGATAGTCGTCTCTTGGCTCCCTCCATCTGTAGTTCTTACAGTAGGATATTGCATGACAAAGATCAAAAAATTAACACCATCTCATGCTACTGTGCTCTGCATCTGCCACTGTTGCACTGATTTTCATACCGTATGCAGTGTGGTATACACACTTTACTGGAAAACCAGAAATCTGAGTTCAGTTTTCACCCAAAACACATTTTTTTATATCTATATAACTAAAAGCTGCACTAATTTAAATTAAAATTAATTTTAAAACTCTGGCAAGAGGTTTTATACAGATGCATATTTCTATTTAGGCTAAGTTTTTTCAGGTGCAAATCAAAATTAGGAACATGAAATAAACCTGATTTAAGCTGCAGTAGATTGCATTTGCAGATTTCACATCTGAATCCATTTGATTCATATTGAATCTATTTAATCTGCATTTTTAGTCTCCATTCTCTGCTTTCTGTGCCTATTTAAGTGTTAAGCTCTGTCCTGTTCATACAAAGAAATACACATTCACACTAAAGCGAGAAATGCAGGTTGAAGTTTTGTCTCTTCCTCAAATTCTATTAACAAATTAACTTTAACTATTTGTTAATCAATTAGTTATTAAAATCATCACCAGATATGTTGAACTGTTCCTTATCCATTGAAATTACTACTGCTTCACAAACAATGTCTTTCAAAATAATTTACAGTCCCCCAAAAATCTGCATGTAAAGTCTGGGAGAGAAAAATAACACACACAAACAGAATACCAAATATTTATTCTAACTTAGTCACAAGCTGTGGTTCCTGCTTTAACTGAATCTCTTAGTCCTGGTCCCACCTGCACTGCACTTCTTTCCTTGGGTGCTGGCCACCTCCACCACACTTTCTCCGAAGACCTCTCATCCACATTATCGTGACAAGGATTTTAACTTTTGTCTCCATGCTTTGCCATTTCCTCTGTGGTCAGCTTTGCTCCTGAAAGGCAGATGAACCTTACTTCCCACCATTTCAGATCTTTTCCATGAGCTTTTGACACTCCTGCAACCTTGCCTCCACACATTTTTTTCCATGCCCCTGCACCCTTTTTTACACCACCACTCCCCCCTCAAAAAAACAAACAAAAAAACAACAGAAAACCCCCCAAACAAACAAAAGAAAAAACAGGCAAAGATGCAATGTGGTTTCATCATCCTCCAGCTCACTCTTTCACTCTGCCAGTCTGAAAGGCAGAAGTTTGAGTCTTGGAGCACCTTTCCTAGGGAAACACTAACTTCAGTCTTCCCATCCTCAGCCTTGAGCAGTCATCCACACCTGCACAAGAGCAGATCCACATTCCTCTCCCGTAAGCCTTGTTTTCCTGCAGTCTACATGACATTGGTCCTCTTCGGTCACTTCCACAGCATCCTCATACCCCCTTCTCTCTACTGTGCCTCTCACCAGTTCCAGTTTCTAGGAAGGAGGATTACCTGGGCCTCCAGTGCCTCTCCTCACTGCAGGGTGATGGCACAACACATACACCCAGGTCTAGCAGGGTACCTTCCCTCATTGCACACGCATAAGTCTTACTCTGGCTGGCTCGCCTTTATGGGTAAGGACTCTCAGCATGGGTAGAAACATCCTTTTAGATTTCTCTGAAGTGATTCTTGTTATCTCTCCTACCAGTTATTTTGGGCCACACTGTCTGACCCACTGGCCTTTAGCTAGACCTTATCATCATCATTCTAGGTCCTCATAGTCACGCTAAGAAGTACTTGCAGATTCTTACCAAATAATCTGTAATACAGCCTTTCCCAAACGTCCATGTTACATCACTGCAGATATTCTTACGATGTTAGCAGGATAAATATGTGTCATTATTGTACATATCATTACTTTACACACACAGCTTTGATCCACCAGGCCCCTAAATGATTCTTCTGCAAAGATCAATTGATCGTTAACTACATATTGTTCATAAGCTCTTTGGGAAGGCACCATATTTTGTTGTCTGCCTGTGTAATGCCTCGAGCAATAAGGTCCCTTCACACCATAGCAGTGTCGATAATATATACTCCCAACTGTGCTAGGTGCTATACATACATACAGTGACACATAGTAGACTGGTGTTGCCGCTTTTTTCTTTGTTGTCTGCTACCCTAGGTAACAGATGATCACTAGACAGAAGAATAAGTGACCCAGCATTCTATAATTTCATGTACCAAGCACAGTGAAACCCAACACATTTGTAAATGATTTGGCTTGAGAAAGCATGAGGCACAACTAAATTAAGGTAATGCGAATCACAATAGAAAGAACAAGCACTACATCAAAGGATTATCTAGAGTAATTTGCAGTATTTTCCAGTGAAAGAGAGACTTTTGTTAACCTGTAGACTGCATGCACCAAGATGTGGTGGAATAGCCAAGATACAGAGGAAAAAGAAATGTTTTTTGCTAGGGTATGTAGCAGCAATGGGAGCAGTCATGCAATATAAAAAGTCTGACCTCCAGATTATCACCACCCCAGGACTGGGGTACATACTCCTTTATAGTCTCCCTCCATGGGCCTCTCCATAACAGACTGTGAAAAAATGCAAATATTCCTCTTTCCTTTATTAGAAAATAGTTGTATGGCTGCTTTGGTTTTGCTGTGGAATAAATTCTATAACCAGAAGCATTATCCCAGGAGCACATGCAAGTACCCACAACTTAATGCTACCTTCTCAGTGACAGCATCCCAGTTGGGGATCAGACACAACCAAACCTCAGCCCTCTTACAGGTTCCTCTTTACACAGCCCACACAGACCACAGAGGAGGGTGCAGAGAGGCTCAGGACTGTGCCCCACTGCAGCACATGCAGCCTGTGAGAGACCAGCACCAGTCCCACCATGCCCAGCATCACTTACTGGAGTGACTGGCCAGCACTGTCTGGAGTACAACCAAGTAGCACGTACTCAACCTTCCCAAACTCCTCCCAAGCATGACATCAACTTTTCATCTTACCCAACACATAGATGTTTGCCAGAGATTAAAATAAACATTGCTGTGGTTTCTGTTAGCATCAGATCAGTAGGACTGTCAGGTGCAAAACTCGATGTGGAATCCCCATCTGTATGACTAGCTCTCTTCCCAGAGAATCATCAGCTCAGGGTATTCTTAAGTTTTTTCATATTTTTGTGCCACTGCTGCTCTTCCATGGTACTTTTCACCCAAAAGCATTATATTGCAGTCAAAGAAGCAGACGTCAAGGAAACTCTCAATTCAGTAGTTCCTGTGCTGCAGGGCAGAGGTTAAAAACAAATTCTCCTGGTACCCAACCCTTCTTAGCTGACTGGATGAGACCTCCTGTGCTGTGCAGCAAAAACAAATCTGGGATTAGCTCCATCACCAGAGCTACCACAGTTCTATTATGTGCTCCCCCCACTCCTGGAAGCAGGAGCATGAAAGGTCTCACGCACTAGTAAGCTGAGCTCCTCATCTCCAGCAGCCTGCAGTAGAGAGTGTGACAGCACACCTCTGCCATCATCAGTTCTTGAGGAACATCCCTATGGAAAAGGCATCTGAGCAAATGCAATTCTCTATTTGATGCCCTGATCACAGAAAAAAAAAAAAAAAAAAAAGCTTTGACTCTTCAGATCCCACTGGCTTTTCACTGCACGAGGGGGGAAAAAAAAAACCCCAAAATTTATCTGAAGCAAATACCAATTCCAGACTGCTGCTTTTCTCAAAATATGCTCATACACACCTCTTTTCAGCTAGCAAACACATACAGGCCTGCTTCTAAACTCATTACAAAGAGAAATTACTTCTGCAGAGGCAGAACTAGTGTATAACAAGGACAAGTGGGATAAGAATCACACCCTTCCACTTCAGTGCCTGTGTACCCATTTCCCCACCTCTTATATAAGCCTCTATGCTCCAAGTTCAAGGTAAATGATTGCAATATTTCTGTAATCCTCAGTAATGTGACAAGAGTAATCGTAGGGTCCAGGGAAGCTAAGTAACACTGCTTAAACAGTGGGTGGTCTGATGGCTTGAATAGCTCCTGTGCACTAAGGTTGTAGTGGGAGTCCCCCAGAACCCCACTTTGTACCCAAGGTAGTTCATCCACGATCTGCAACACTGGCCTTTTTGTCCAGGACATCCTGGCACCAGCATTGCGTAGCAGACTTGAGACATAGCCAAGTTCTTTCAGGTGGTCTGCAAAGTTAACTAACCCTTAAAAAGTTTGTCCTTGGTATCCACCCCATCACCTTCACTCTCCATTTCGTTCAAAAGCTCTAGGTGGAAGCATACTGAACATTTTGCAAGAAAAATCTGCTCAGAGAGACCTATTCCAGGTGCACAGGCTTTTGCTGAGTACAGCATTATTTGGGGTATTCTCTGGGGAAAAAAAAAAAAAAAATCTACTTTTACAGCAAAAGAGCCATTTGCCATGTGCAATGCGCTGAAATACTTTGCCACAGCAAAGTCTGGTCTAAACATGTTGTTGGCCAATAAAAGGGGGGAAACACGCTGCCAGTAAACATTTGCGTGGTATGTCTTTGAAGGCTTCAAGGCAGACTAAATGGAATAATTGTGAAGATGTATTATTTATAATACAACAAATCTTCCCCACAAGATATAGGTCTCCATTAATCTAGTACCCAACTGCTTTTAAGTGCATTTTTTAATGTGTTTACCCTGCTAAGGGAGTTATGTTTTATTATCTCCATTTTGCATTTGGGGAATTGAGGTACTGGGAGATTAATAGATTTGCTCGAGGTTACATAGCAAATCTCCAGCAAAGCACAAACGCAGACCAAGTGTCCCAGATTGTTCTTCTCCACTGGATGTATCCATCGATATGCCAGGACACATTAAAACATCAAAGGTCTCTTGTGATGTGACTTTTCCCTCTGTGAAAAAAAGACTGATCTCATGCAAGCAAGCAACATTGTATTGGAGTCAACAGAAGTTCATCTATTTCTGTGAAAGCTGAAGCAAGGTCTGGAGATGTTGGAATATCCTCATTTTTCTAGCTATCCAGTGCATTCAGCCCTAATTCACAAATGCCTTTTCACTGACAAAACCTGCTGCATCTGGCAAACAACCTATTCACTGATAAAGATTCACTGACACAGTCTTACATTTCACATACTGCCATTTGAAATCAGATACTGCTTCATGCCTCCCTCAAGCTTAGTGGAGCTGCAGAGGTGTTCCCCAGCTCTCTGCTAAGTCACCCTCCCTGAAGGTGAAATCTGTACTGCTCTCCAGCCCATGGTGGAGTCTGGGGAATTGGGAATAGTGCAAGCCCCTCTCTCCTATTTCCCAGATGGCTTAGTTCCCTCACCCAATCCTTCCTAGGAGGAAAAGATCCTGATCAGTGCAACTAGTATGTTGTGGCTTTCAAGAGGATGATGTTTCCATTCATTTCCAAGTTCCAGTTTAAACCTAAGTGGAATTCGAATGAGTAACAGGTCCGGTAACAACGGGAGAAGGATATTCTGTGCCACACGTGCATTTGTCAGCACATAAACAGAGAAGCCATGAAACCTCCCTGTCTCACCACAAAAAATAAAGAAGAACCAAGGGCTTTGCCT
The DNA here is from genome assembly GCF_000703405.1 of Apaloderma vittatum. Classification (NCBI taxonomy): domain Eukaryota; kingdom Metazoa; phylum Chordata; class Aves; order Trogoniformes; family Trogonidae; genus Apaloderma; species Apaloderma vittatum. The sequence goes on along the minus strand of NW_009731219.1, from coordinate 16,728 downwards.
AAAGCATCTTGCCTAGGGAAAGCAATCATGGGAGCCTAGGTTATCCACTTCCAAGACTTAAAAACTCCCTTTAGTGCAGTTACACCAAAGGAGTTCTGTGGACAACATGTGAGACTGATGACCTGTTTCTCATCAGCACAGACTGTAAGCCCTCTTTAACACACAAGAAAACAACAAAAGAAAAGTCAATGGCAGAGCTCAGCAAGTTTGCTTCATGAGTCATCACATCTAAGACATCCTCATGACTAGAGAAAGCAAGATGTAGTCCTCACCTCAAAGCTGCCACCAAAGAGCCTGCAAGCAGGTTTCACCTAGCGAGCAAGTAATACATTCTGACAGCAGGGGCAGATTTGATTTTCTGTTTAAGATCAGGGATACACACAGGTAAACAGCAACAATGCACCTCAAGGCTGCTCCATGTCTCAGCTCACTTTGAATAAGGCTACCTCAGTGAGGGGAGGTGGTTTTGAGGCAAAATACAAAACTGAGGAACTCGGATGTCCTTATCCTTCTTCACCAAGGTAAGCCTGACATGCAGAACGTGGTACTCTGCCTCCAGCACAGAGTTTGGGCTGCTCAAGACATGCTTGACATCCCCCCGCACTTAAAGATTATTCAGTGTCAAATGTTCGCCGGCGTTTTGAACAGCTAAACAATGAATTTTCCCACTGCCTCTCCTGCTAATGATGAACGAATAAAGAATCCCCTAGGGAATTTCCCTTCATCTGCTCACGAGTGCCACTTCGCTAGTCACATTTATCTGACAAATCTTACAGATGGCTTGGCACGAGCTTGCAACAAGCACACCATCTTTGGAGCTGGGATTGGCTACGACGCTTTTGTGGCAAATTGGGCAAGCCTGCAGCAGAGCCCCATAAGGGCGATCACTACTGGAGTGATACCCTTAACAAATTCACAACTTCATCCAGTGCCATTTCCACAGAACACACCTATGAAGGTGATGGCATTTCCAACGTCGCAGCTGCCCCATGAGGAACAGAGTCTCTTGTCACAGAATAAATTGTGCTCTGACCCAGACAGTGAGGTATCCTGGAAAAAGACTCCCATTGAGTCATTTTCCTGCCTTTCTGTTAAAGATGAGTTTTCCCCATTAAAATAATGGAGAAGAGAATATAAAGACCCATCTGCAGACCACATTTTCAGAGGGGGTTTTGTTTGTTTTCCAACATTGTCTGTGAAATGTTGGTTGGGTCTCTCAAGCGCTTTCCAGATGTGTACTTTCTTCATGCTATGTACCCAACTCTAATTCCCGTTTGAAAGCTGTTTGACTCAGGCAAATGAATAGCAGGATTTTAAAACAGATACAAATAGTAGAACTAGGGCTTTGCACAATCCCATAGGTACTATAGATGGGACTGTCCAAACACAGACCCTTCTAATCCACCAAGAAAATGCCCTTAAGACCTGTTCAGAGTCAGACTAAAACCCATAAAATCCAGGAAATTCAGAGATAAGCCTGGATATCTGGACTGATATTATGTCCTCAGTTCACCTTACTGGGTAAATGTTAATGAATGCATTTGTTTATTCCCTGCATAGAACTGTAGGGAATATCAACAATCTGATATTATGGGAGGAGGTGATTTTTTTTCTTCTGTAAAGACCTGTTCAGAGTCAGACTAAAACCCATAAAATCCAGGAAATTCAGAGATAAGCCTGGATATCTGGACTGATATTATGTCCTCAGTTCACCTTACTGGGTAAATGTTAATGAATGCATTTGTTTATTCCCTGCATAGAACTGTAGGGAATATCAACAATCTGATATTATGGGAGGAGGTGATTTTTTTTCTCCTGTGTGTGTGTGTGTGTAGGAGTTGCTCAATATAATTTATTCTCTTTCACAATAAGAGTTTACAGCTCCTCTATCCTTTCAGAGCTGTGCAGGGTCTGTCTTGTAAAGCTTCAGAGAAGAGGACTCAAAGGAAAATCGGTTATTACAGGAAACAGGGCTGATTTTCAGTACTCCACTATCCCTCCTTTCCATTCATAGTAAACTAGTATTCCAGCACAAAACATCATCCACATGCTTTTCAGAGGGTAGCTGAACCCAGACCTTTGCAAGAAACATGAGACCAAGTTCTACAGTCAAGACTGGAGAAGAACTGGAGAACCCACCACCTCTGGATCAGAAACCCGCATAGCAGAGTTGCTGCACTGAGTACAAGGGGAAAAATGACCATACTGGTCCATCTAGCCCAGCATCGAGCCTTCTGTAGTAGTCAGACAGGTAGAAGACAGTAGAAGCAAGGCAACCACTTATGCTGTTTCCCTCACATTTCTGCTAACCTCCAGCTATTTTCAGATCAAGGTATTTCCTAAGCCAGATGTGGTTTCTAGCTAGTTAGTAATCCTCCATGCATTTCTTTACACAAACTTGTCCAGTCATCCTTTGAACCTTAATAAGCTTTTGGCCTCCACAGCCACCTTTGGCAGTGAATTCCTTGTGTCCGCTACCAGTCGTATGGAGAACATCTCCTTTTGTTTGCTTTGAGTCTGGCTGCTTCTAGTTCATTTAATGACCTTAATTGATGTACTGCCACAGAACAAACAATCCCTGCCCACTTCTGCCTTGCAGAATTCACTCCTACCCCACCAACATCTCCTCTTCTTCAGGCTGAGGAGTTTCAGCCTCATTGATTGTTCCTCACTCAGAAGCTGTTCAGCTTAGCATTTTTAACTTTCTCTCAACTATTCCAAGTTCTTCTATGTTTGAGAGGAGCAGTCCAGAACTGTCAGTGCTATTCAAGATAGTGGCAAATATGGCTGAAATATAAACCATCTCTTTTTTTCTTTCCTTCTGAGTTCCCAGTACAACCCTCTCACTTCACATTCCGGAAACACTAACTGACTCATGACAGAGGCAGTAGGAAGCAGCCGAAAGGTTTGTCCTCAATTTTATAGGAAATCTGTGAAGCAGCAGAGAAGTAGATCAAAATCTCCAGGGCCAGTCTAATGGTACTTTCCTATGTCAGTCCCCAGCCTTGATGACTTGGCCAGATCCCATCTTAGACAAAGTTCACTTACAATTTTTTAAATTGTATGAAGCATTCATGATTACATTCATTAATAAAAAGTTACATGCAGCACGACTCTTTCACCCCATCAATCATGGATACTATGACCAGTGTGTAGTTCAGGTCCTGCTACATCCACAGGTGTGTGTCAGAGCTTCCAAGTGTGCTCCAAGCAACACAAGTCCCAGAGCTCCTCAGATACAACTGCAAAAATTAGCTTCCAGCAGAAGTATTAAAACCCATGGCCACAGCCATCTTTACCCAAAGAGCATCACACACCTTTGCTACCATCAGCTGTTCTCTGCCTGTCCCTAAAACCCACAGTACAAATAAGTTTAGCCTAAGCAAAGGTTTCTGCAGCATGAGAAGTCAGATGTGGCAGAGACTCCACGAAGTCTGCTAAAGGTTTTGCTATTGCCAGCTAATTTGATGTAAAAGATTTGGAGATACTATTGTGATGGGCAGCCCTACAAGCTCAAAGGATAGATAAAACTTCTATTTATGACAAAATTCATCCCTGATAAAAATGGCACTATTCCATCGAAATCAATAAGGTTGCACCTGTGAATGCCAGCTGTGAATTGAGTCCATGGTTCTCAAATGATGTAAAGTGCTTCAGGAGGAAAGATGCTATATTTAGGTGCCATATTATTGCTATGTAGACATTTTCATAACCCCTAATTATGGGGCTTTTTTTGCAAGCTCTGTAGTATTAACTGGATTGGATAAATATATAATTAGAGAGTGTTTCAACATGCACACTCTTGATGCTAGAAGCTTTATCAGCTCTTTCTTTCCTTCATGATCTGTTTTGCTTTTCTTCTAAAGCTGTTTCTATCAATTATGGAAAGACTTACTCAGAGCCCCAATAAAGGGTCACTGCAGACATCCCAGCAGAATAGAAGAGAGCTACATTTATGTTCCAGAACTCTTTTCCAGAAAGACACCTCTGGGCTGTCATCATATAACATTGCCAGCAGCTAAGCTGATCAGACAGGAAAAAAAACACAAAAAAAACCCAACCCAAAACTCAACAAAGAACAGCAACAAAGAACTTTTCAGATGTTACCTGACTCCAAATTGTTTATAGGCCAAGGGTTCGTACTCCAACAGCCTTGACAGAAGATCTTCTGCCCAAATATTTGCTGGATCCTGTTCCCCTCTTCTGACAGCGGACAGGAAGGAAGACCCAAGGAGGTTCTTAATTTTCTGCACAGTGCCAGCAATGCACAAACGGCTTCAAAGATCTCTATCTAGGAGACAGATAGACCCCTGCCTAAAAACAACCACCCTAACAAATTACTAAATTGGTTGACAGGAGAAAGGCAAGGTACCTTTTTTTTCAGCATCCTGCCTTGTCAAATTAAAAGTTACCATTAATATTTAAATGAAACTAGTGCTAAAGTAGTTATCAAAAAAAAAAGCACCAGCGTTTTCCTTTCCAGTGTTCGTGAAACCTGTATTACTGTTTATTTCTAATCAAAAGGAGCCTTAAACAAATACACTTCTTGCTTTTTCTGATCAGGCATGGCAAATAGTTTATTTGTCAGATTCCTTCAGATGTGTTTGTGAACCTTTTCCTCTTACATCAGCTTACATCCAGTGAGAATCTGAAAAGCTAAATTACAAGTATAAACACTTCAAAACAGAAGTTAATAATAGAAAGAATTAAGAACATTGCTAGAGTGACACGATACGGATGCTGTACTATTAAACAAACGGCTCACAATGGTATTATGACATGAGTCATAATGCCTGATGCAGTGAACATATTGCAGAAAAGAACAATAGCTGCTATCACCAGCGGCAGATATATGGAGCACGATACCAGGAGCCTGACTGCTGGCTGATCCAAAGCAAGGGGTTTGTCTACAAGCCAGCAGGCTAAACTCACACCTGGTGCAAAGGGGTGCAACTGAACGGAAGCTCGTGGGGTTGCAGTGACTTCAGCTTAGGCTCCGATGTTGCACCAAAAGCACTACAGGCCTTGCTCTGCGCCATCGTGCAGACTGTTTATGACTGTAATTGACTGGGGAATTCCAGTTTGGTAGGATTTTGAATCTGCTTTCCACAGGTGTGAATAACTGAATCTGGCCCTACATTAACACCAACAGATTTTTTTTATTTTTTTTAAGCTCAGCAAGTCACAGAGCACATCTGAATTGCTGTAATGTTCCATATCATCTCAAGAAATTCTGCTGAAGACAGAAAACTGGTGGCCATCAGCACACGGACTGGTCTGCCATTGCTTTCATTGTTATATCTGTTAACTGCGGACTGCAACTGGCGATGCCAAAGAAAAAGATTATTGTAAGAGCTAGCACATTTACAAGTTCAACAGACAAAGCATAGAATCAAATCCTGGGGTGCACTTATAGCATGTGCTTCCCATAATTAAGTCTATTTGTGGCACGTAAAGCAAAAAAAAAAAAGCTTTCATTTGGGGTAGAACTTAAGCATAGCTTTACTTTCTCTGCCTGATGCAGTAACCCAATTCAAGGGGATATGGTCTGGAAGCAATGTTCTCCAAGATTCACATGTCTATAATTGTCAAGGCAGGGGGTGAGAAATGAAAACAAAGTAAGGGGAACGCACCCATAAAATGAAACATAGGGCCTGATTCATTGTCACGCACTGTTAACATAGTGATTCGACCACTGTGGTGTGCAGCTAATATAAACAGAGACGGCTTAAATCCTAAGTCTCTGTGCCTATCATGTAATTAATAAAAAACACTCAGCCAGCGTTGGTTGGCTCTGCTCTGCCCAAGTGTGTGCTACCCAGTACAGGAAGGGTGGCCCAATGCAGGACATGAAATCAGGGTGCTACGACATTCTGGCGCTTTCTCAGCTTTTACAGCAGCACTGGGGACCCCTGGCAGATATCCTAAAGGCAGCCTCAAGGTTGCTCTGAACTGTGCTAAAGACCAAACCAGCTTCTCAAAAATTTCAAAACATGGGTTGAGTGAAAAAGTGGTTGCTGCACTCTCTTGGATGTGGAGCTGGCTGGAGCACAGCCACATCTGGGAACAGGCTGCCTTCTCTTCAGCCATCACGAGGGCACCTACACACCACCTACTTAATGCAAGACAACATACTCAGGAAGACATACCCAAAAGTCAAAAAATCTACTCAAAACAGTGAGTAGCTACACTGCATTACCTCAAATCTATCATTGGGATCTCCCAAAATACATTTTATTACAAAGACATTAACATGGCAGAAGTCGATTTGCTTAGAGAAAGCCTTTCTTGCCTGTGTGTGTTTACACACAGAACGCACACTCACCCATGCAAACATGCCACCCCGATCAAGCCAAACATACACAATGTATACAAGACACAAATAAAAACTTATGAGTCACCAATAACCGCCTCATAAATTACATGGTCTTACAAAGTATCACTGCTAAAGATAACTCATACAATTGGATACAAAGCATACATATACAACTCTCATTAAGAGAGATAAGATTTGTTTGTTTCCTTTCACAAGAACGCAGAGCCTTAATTTACAAGGTCCTCCATTTTTTATTATTTTTTTTTGTTTTTTAAAGCTTGGAGTCCCACAGCTCTGTGTCAGTTCCAACCCCTGACATAAAAACAAACCATAAGCAACTGAACCTGATTACAGAGAACATAGCAAAGAGGAGACAGGACAGGGGGGTCAAAAAGTCCGAGCCCAGTCTGGAGCTGGATATGGTAGCATTTACAACCCTTTATCCACACACGGACATCGCTTCAGCACCCACCTCTCCTACCTCGCTCCCGCTGCGCTGCCCAAGACCGGCTCCCCCATTACCCAAGTGAAGAACTAAGCTCCAGCCACAGGAACGCACGGCCACAGCAGCTCTTCCAGAGCTTACGACAAACCGTTCTGCAGGAATGGGCACCAGCCGCTCCATCCAGCAAAACGAAGAGGGACAGATCAGCCCCGCAGCCTCTGCTTGGGCAAAACCTAAATGCCACTTTGGTACCACTTGGCTGAAACAGCCCAAACACGGCGTGTTTGTTTTGCTGACACATAGGTTTAAGTTTGCTCCCCAGCCACATCTTCTTTCCCCTTGGATACAATAGCTATCTTCATAGCACTTATTATAACATATTGCAGCAATAACGTGCAATTATCCTCAAAAACAAAGCAAAAGCTCAAGATAAAAATAACAGGCACTGAGTACACTTACCAGCTGGAGGAAAGCAGCGAGGCAGCACTAGCTGCAGCCCTAAAATGGTTGTGCTGTACCAGGCTGCAGCTGCCTCTCCCAGCCTGATTTCAAAGGCCAGACTGCAGGAGAACACAGCAGGAGGTAAGCCCGCTCCAAAAAACAGGTCTAAAATGAGAAGGAACGTGCAGGAGCCGAGCTTTGCAGAGCTGCCATTAGGTAGAGATGTGCCTCACCTGGGGTCTCTGCACTTTGCAGCTGGATTCACTGATCGCTTTGGGGCCAAACATGAGCTTGAAATGCCTCACACCTGGGAGGACTCATCCTTTCACTAGGAGAGGTCCATCAGGTGGCCAGCAACCACAACTCCCATTCTGGGTCTTTCCTGATGGTGATGTCTAACCTAGGGAGATCCATACACCTCCTGGGTTTTCTTCTTGTACTTTTTTCTGTTTTGCTGGATACGTGTACTTTGACTTTATCTACAACAGACTCCTACACTGACCCCTCTATTTCTAAGCTTTCACAACAGTGTACCCTAAAAGGGGGGAAAAAAGTTTTACGGGCCAAAACCAGGAAGCCTGTGAATTTAATAAAAGTATTGGCTTAAAATTCTCAGTGGTGGATCACAAAGATGGCAAATCTGATCAAGCACACAGAAACTGGATGCACAGCTCAGGTTTCTGATGGCTTCAGAGATCTCTCAGGTTGTATTGCATGTGTGGAAAAACTTGACATCTCTGCTTTCTACAAGGAAGACTGGTTAGAGCTGCACACATTCAAGGAGGGCCTCTGTTTAACAGAATTGGCCAAATCAGATTAAAAACCCAATATCTATGATGAAGGCTGCAAGCTGTCTTCTCGGAGAAGTTCCACTGATGTGAACCAGAAGTTCCTTGCATGTGGTCAGGCCCTAAATTTGATACTGGAATTTAAAAACAAATTAAGATTCCCATGTAATATTGACTTCTTTTTTTTTTTTTCCAGAGTAAAAGATTTTACAGCATGGAATGCTATATGCAGTGGTTACATGAGTCCAAGTAATTGTACCAATTATATAATTTGATATAATTGCACTAATTACATAAACACATAATAATGAAATATAAGTTATTCCAAGAGCTAAACTGGAAGAACATTAAAGAACCTAAATCTGCTCCCACTTATTCTAGTACAAATCAGAAACAATTCCCCTGAAATCAATGAAGTTACCCAAATAAAATTGGCCCCTACCATTACAAGCAGCCAGGTAAATCCAGCTCTTGGTTCAAGGGTATTGACTGGGTAGCAAATGAAAGTTACTGCAGTATTTTGCATCAACAGAGATTGTTAATTCCTGGACAAATTCCAGCGTATTCGGGGAGAGTGTCCCTGTGTTCATGACCAGGTTACGTTTCTTCTCCCCTTATTCTGATCTGTTGTGCAGCATCTGTGGGTTTTGCTAGATCTTTTGGCTGCTGATCCTGAAGAGAAAAAAAAAAAAAAGACTTTTTTTTTTAAATACTGAGAATAAGCTGGACCAAATCAGGCTTTCAAGATTCATGCATGTCTTTAGTTAAACTTGTGTTAACCTGAATTGCACCTGCAGACTTTAGGGGAGCTACTGCAGACTAATGCCAGTATTAACAGCAACAGACTCTCCTCTTCGACAGAAATCTTTATTTCTGATCCATTTTGCAAAATGTTCTTCAACCCTTCACAGTAGAAACCACTACAAAGAAAAGTTTTTCTTAACAAGGATTCATTCAGTGAGAGGTTTCCCTTCTCTCCCATGGCAGGGGGAGTGCAGCAATTAATTTCAGCTGCTGACTTCACCTCTCACGAGTAACAAAGCAAAGAAGGTGAGAGCTGGCAATATTGGAGCAGGTGTCTATTATGTGTGGAAATACGTGATGTATGCAGAGTTAATCCACCAAGTGCTCTGTTGCACCACATTGTGACAGTCACCCCGTTCACACCATCCTCATTAACGCCACTGGGAGGTCCGGGGACTGGAGTTTTGCCTGCATCAGAATATTTTAAAGGACAAAGATTTTCCAGCTGTGGAGATTGAGTCTGCCATGTGACAGAAGACAATGATTTAGCATTTACAGGACCAAATTCAAAGCCTTCCAGAGACAAGAGAAAGGCATCTAGTCACCTTGGGGCAGGGGGGGTGACCCAGCTGGTTTTTTTAGGTACAGTACCTAACATGGCATAAGGCAATGAAACTGAATAAGAATGGGAATGACAGATGGGAAAATAAACCCCACCATTTTCAAAAAGTAGCCATCAAGCTTGGAATCACATTTTTCATTTTGCCCAATTTCAAAAACGCAGGAGGTGGAAGCTGCAAGAAGCGGAATTCCTGCAGCCCCTTACAAAGAGCTGGCAAGCGCAGTAGCCTTGTCACATCTCTGAAAAACCAAGTCCAAACTGTCTTAGATTGGTTTCACAGAATTAAAGACCTTTTAAATTCTATTTCATTTTAGCCTTAGAAAACTGTGTGACAGGTTGCTGTCAGCACCAGGACACAGGAATACCTCACTGCAGCACGCCCTGAGCAGTGAGTGACTGCACACTGCAGAAAACTCAAAGCGTGTTCTGTTCAGATTGATTTCCAGAGACTGTTTCACACAAAACAAAAAGACCTGGGAACCTGGACTATGATCCAGCTCTTCCCACTCCTGTACGATGCCCCTGACACCAGGCTGATTCGTGCTCTTCTTCATGTTTCTATTTCTGCCCCATGAATGTCAGGGCTGTAACCGCAAATGGGGGAGCAGGGAAGGCAGGGGAAGAAACCTGTGAAAACTTTTTACTGAGAAAAGGGGTGTTCTTTGCCAGCCTCTGTGGAAGAGTTCAGGATCCCCAGCTTGCTTGTGGGTTTCTGGTGGGTTGCGGAGCACAGCCCGCTCCCGTCCCTCACTCCTGGCCAGCCCAAGCTCATGGCATCTTGCCTGCCAGCAGCCTCCTGCTCCCTGGGGCTGCAGGTCCGAACTCTGCTGCGAGACACCCTGCTCTCCTCCTGGGAGAGCACAGGAGCCCCAGTGTCCAATGCAGGGCTTGGCTTTCACCCCAGAAATGAAACATTTCCAATTAAAAATGAAACCTAATCGGACCCAGCCTCCAGGGCCTTGCATTTCGATGGGCAAGATTTCTTAATGTACCCTATTTTTAAAAGCGCAGACTGGTCTCATTCATAATGATGGCATCATATTAGGTCAAATGTGCTGTCAGACTGGAGGCACATGTATTTGCCACTGATTTCAAGGGGAATTTATTGAACTCTTCAGTAGCATGACTGACCCAGCAACAAAGACAAGGGAGAAGCTGCTAAGAGATGGAGCAGGAACAGTGAGTGGTGGCTTTGACAATAAATGTGCAGTTTGAGGTGGTGAGAAAGCTATGAAATATTCAAAAAATTTGGTCCAGGGGACAAAGTTCTGCACAGCAGGTTGTTGACACAGCCACGGCAAATTGCTCCTAGAGGTCTCCCGAAACAAAGCCATTTAACCCCAGCGTCTGGCTTTGAGGAGGGGTGGGCAGAGCTACGCTTGCATGTGAATTGTAAGTAGAACCCATCATTAGTTGCATGAACTTGCTTCTTCAACACTTTCCAGGTCTTGGGGTCAGATCTAACGTTTGCTAAGTCAACAGAGGTCCTTCTGTCAGCTTCAGCTGGCATTTGCTCAGGTCTCCAGGAAGAAGAATTTATCTGTGAAGATCAATGAAATCAATATCTGGATATGTGCACAGCTGACAAGAATTTCTATGAGTATTTGTCAACATTTTGGGGGGTTAGTAAAGCAGACGTATTTTACTTAAAACACAACAAAACCTCCTTGGTGCCAGCTGATTTTAAAAAAAAAAAAAAGTTTGTCAAACTTAGTATTGACCTCTTTTTCCTGGAAGTGCTCTCCGCGTTATTTTTTTACAACTTGCAACCGATCAGGGAGTGACCTAGACAAGAAGGTACATTCTTACACAGCAGGTGAACCAGGAACTTGCTGTAAATGACCTGTAGGTATGCGGAACAGCCCCGTTCCTGTGCCCAGAGACCCTGTACTGATGCAGAGAGAAAGAATCAGATGCCTTCATGTATAGACAGCAATAAAACTACAGTGTAACATTTTTAGGATTGCAGCTGAGCTCTCAGACAAGGCTTTCTGCAATGACTAATATGACTACGGTCTAACGCGACAGTTCACTGTCTGCAGTCGCATTCAGTCCCGAAAGCAGGCAAGTTTCTCCAGATGTTAAACGCAAAAAAAAAAAAAAGAAAAAAAAAAAAGAGCACATCCAGTTTTCAATCTTTTTTATTTATTTAAACTGTACACAAATGTAAAATACTTCAACAGCAAATCTAAGTGAAAATTGTTTGGTTTAAATTATTATGGAACAGAACCTAAAAGGAACTTTATTAAATAAACATAAAAATTGGATTTAAAGAATGCACATATTGTAATGTATTCTACAATAGTCATTTTTTTTCACTCTACGTTCCATGTGCGTATGGTATAGAAAAGACACTGAATAGAACAAACAGAATCCATTTTGTACCCTGAAACAATTGGTAGGCCTCGTGAGGGATTGCTCAGTATGACTACATGATATATGATGGCTTTGCCATCTCATAAAAATTATAACTAATATGTTGGCCTCTTTGGTTCCAAAATTTATGTATAATACATTTAACTGTATTCATTTTTTGCTGCTATAAAAATAACATTTTTTTTCAAATGGCAGTTTTTTGACTAATCATGCAACTAAATCAGTGCAAACATTAAAAGCAATCATTCGCTTTAAAAAAGAAGCAAAAGATTTAATTTCAAGTATAAAAAAATATAAAAAAGTCATATCATAAGTCCAGTTTTGTCTAGTATGGGTCAACACTTTAAATTGCATAGCTCATGCGGCACCTGTTTACCTAGATAGTGAGCAAAGATAAGTGCACTATCAAGTACCACTTTTCAAGGCATTGAAATTTGCAAGTGCTATTATACGTGCATTCAAGCAGTTTGCAAGTGCTATGCTGTATCATTGTTTTCTGATCTTTATGGCCATCCGTGACACCTCCTGGTAAGGAAATTGAAAGCACTCTCCTCTTCCCTCCTTTCCAAGACTTGTTAAAATGTTCCTCGCCTGTTCTTAAATGCACTGCATTTTTCAGGATGTCTCCACTCTGTTACTGTCACTCCTCTTCAGGGTTCATTGGTTTAGCCATGGTGGCGGTTGCTTGTTTGCTCGTCCCCCACGTGACGTGTCCTTTGCCGAGTCCCCCATTGAAGAACACAGGTTGCAACTTTGACTTTTCGTTCTCTGAACAGTGAGAGATGCCAACAGTCAGCACAGTCCAGATAGGGTATTGGATCCTCTTTCCTAAGACACGGCAGGTGTCGCCATCCACGGGTTGCCAGTGGGCAGTTAAAGCATCAGATCACGCCAGCCTAGCTTGTGACTTCTCAACGCTCAAATGTTGGAAATGCAGCAGTTGCTTACATGTCTGCTCCCTTTTTTCTCTCTCTCTCTCTCTCCGATGGCACCACGCGGTTCCTTACTGGAAGTGCTGTAGGGAGATGTGGGTATCTGTGATGTCTGCATTTAGATAATTTAAATTAAAAGGAAGTAAGGAAGTGATCACCTCCCAAGGCAGATGTCCTGGAGCTTCCCATTAGACCTAAGAGGTCAACGGTTTTTCTTTTTTTTTTTTTTCTAAATTTGGTCATTTTGACACCTGCGTGCAAGAATACGTCGTGTTCTCGCAGTCTGTGCTTTTGCCTGAGCAAAGGGAGCTCATTTCGGTCTGGCTTTACTGGCAGGCGGGGAAACAGCTGCCCAGCCGCTCACTCGTACTGGCAGGCATTTAGGTCCGTCGTCACTGGTCACTGACTTTCTGTGCTCATGTCCCTTTTCCGAGCTGCCTCGTGTGCGTGTGTGTGTCTGTGTGTGTGTGTATGAGCGCGTGTTTGTGTGTGTGCCCGCGTTTAGTGTATGTGTGTGTGCACGTGTGTGTGTGTCTTTAAGATATTTCATAGCATTAACTTATAAGTGGTAGAATATATAAGTGTCCAAGATCCACAAACTGCCACTGTCCTGACACCAAAGTGAAATGATTTTTTTTTCTTTTTTTTTTTTTGTCAAACTTTTCCACAGTGACTTTCCAACACTGATGCCTGGATACACAGTGAAACTTCCTCCAACATCATCTCGTACGGGAATGTTTCTTTCTCTCTCTCTCTCCCCCTCTCTCTCTCTCCCCCCCCAAAAACACACCTTGAATCAAGCACAACCACATTCTTCCACAATCATATTGGGAACGTCCCTTTTCACAATGTTGTATTCATCATCAAAGTACAGCATTGACATTGTGCTAAGTTTGGTTGGAATGCAACAGGAGTTCACGGTGCCCGGGTTCAGCCCCCGCATTCGGTACTGATTCACGACGGCGGTGTGAAAGGAGGAAGCCGACCCCGGGACGCCGGCCAAGTAGGCCGGGCAGCTCCCTTCACAGTAATTCCCATAGTAACCTGATGGTGCTATGATCCAGTCATTCCACCCAATGAGTCTAAAGTCAATGTAAAACTGTTGCCTGCAACATAGATTGGTCCTGCCATCGCACTCCAGGCCTCTTTTCCGGATCCTGTGTTTGTTATCGGCGAGGCGGGCCTGCACCACTAAAAAAGGCCGGTGGGATTCCTCCCCGGGGTCCACATAAATTGGCAGCACTGAATACTCTTCACAGCCCTCGCATTGAACATCCAAGTTCAGTCTCCTTTCTCCTCTCTCAAACAGAGCCTGGATTGCCTCTGTCATGGGAAAAGTGTGCCAACCACTTCTTTTGAGATCAACTTTCTTTTCAACCACATTCCACTTGTTGCTAGTGTCCGGGTCTTGGAAATAGACTTTGACTCTTACTTTTCGCCTGCTGCCTTTCTCTAAGACATATGGAAGCAGCTTCAAGTAAAGCCACAGGCTGGCTTGAACGACAAACAAGTTCTGGTTCCCTTCATTCGAGATGAAGAAATAGAGGCGGACTCTAGATGAGGCCAGATCGTCTGCAAGATAAGGAGAGATCAGCAAGATTAAGTCAAAAAGGAAATGTTAGCTTGTGTGCCCTTCTGGATTCGGGGACAACGCTCCAGCACAGCAGATCGAGGGAGCAGCACCGGGGCTGTGCCGGCCAGAAGGCACGTACTGAATCAGATATCCCCAATTTGCAATCAAAATGAATTGGAAAGGGACTTCCCACAGCAACGTTCACCACCGGGCTGTAGTCGGATGTGCCAGATCCAGAGAAAACAGTAAGAACTCTGCAGAATATGTTTTTTTTCCAGCCAGCCAGCTTTAAAGACGCTAGAACAGCACCTTGAAAAGACCGGCACTCGGACTCTGCTACCTCGTTGGTTTAAGAACAGTTGTAACGTACAGCTACCTGCCAGTTCTCAGGGGGAGAGCCCGTTCAACGACCTCAGAAACGCCAGTGACAAATCATGGATTTTGTTTCGATTTTCGCATATTCTCACTGTGGTTTAACAGAGAGGATTCACGAGACAGAGAGGAAAATATTGCAGTAATGTGCCTGCTTGCCCAACAGATCAAGCTAACCCCCACTTAGTCTGGTAGAATATCTGCTATTATGAATCGTTTCGTTCTCTGCCTTTTCCCCCCTGAAACGATAAACTCCCGCACAAGGCGAGGCAATGAAGCGGTTGCTCTCGCTGTAACGCCGTTACTGACTGTTCTCAATACGCTTTTCAATAACACCAGGATTAAAGAAGCAAAATTGTCACAGAAATCCAAATGTCACCAAATGTCTGACATAACCTCTTATTTGTAAACAAAAGAGCCTGCTGCATTAAATGTTTCAGAAACACCAGTGGTCCTCCTGCAATTTTGCACTAGAAGTCCTAACTAAATTTGGCGTAAGTGATAAATGTGCAAGCTGGCCTTTATGGCAGAGACTGTAATTCTGGTCCTTGAATCAAAACGTCCCAATCGCTATTTAAAATTATCGCTGGAAAGGCATTTTCTCATCTGCCCTTATCTGTTTTGCTTCTTTCTGTACAGAGTCAAACGCAGATTTTTCTTCCTTTTCTTTTCCTAAGAATCTTTATTATTTTTGTCAATCTCTGAATGGGATTTTTTGCGCAGTCGGTGTCTTCATTTGTTACCCTAGATGCCTTTCAAATGTGCCTCCAGGGCCCATTCGGTACCTTGTAATATTTCAGTTACAAACATTTTCACTGTGTTTGTCTATGTTTTACATAAAGTTGATTTTGGAAGTGTTACAAAAGCCAGCAATTGATTCAATACCAAATGGAAGTACAAGCCCACCCCAGACCTCCCAACAGCCATGTACTAAAAAATTACAAACCCCAAAATGTACACTAAGAAAGCCTTTTGCACACTAGTAAATGCACAACTTCTTTATAAACTGTGGTGACAGTGACAGAAAAAGAAGCATACGGTCTTGCTGCACTGATCCACATCAGTTGTGTTGTGTGAGATTGTGTGTGCCCATAAATTTTGTATGTGAATATAACAAGCATACGTATAATGCAACAGATCCCATAGATACTGTACATGTATATGCCTTTGGTAAGTGGGAGGGTAGATAAAGAAGATGAGTGGGCAGTACACAGGATAGAAAGAGATTTTTTTTGTGGACAAATGATACATAGATGCCACAGGAAGATAGAGAGAAAAATGAACTGAGCGATGGAGCGATGAAGGAAAGGAAAGAAGGCCAGATAGTCAGGAGAGAGCTAATTTGCAGAGTGATGGTGTTACAGCCAGATGTGCAAAGTTCACAGGCACAGCGGTTGCCTGGATAAACTGCTGGAAAGCTACACTGAAGGGACTCAGTGACACATAACTGCAATGGCTGGACAGGATGGAGATGGCTGGTACCAGTAAACGGACTGACGGACAGAGAGGAGACAGACACACTTGGCAGGAGGCTGCATGCAGTGGACAAACAGACACGGGAAACGAATGGGAAGGGAGGATGGGTGAACGCAAACCTCAACAGACAGATGCATGCAGTGAACCAGACGAATGCGCAGGGCAGACAGGCGAGGCGAGGGATGCAAGAGCAGGAGTGGGACAGGCAGAGGAGGGCCAGTGGGATGCACAGGGACCGAGGCAAGCCACAGTGCAGCTGAAGGACCGCCGGAGGGAAGACGGGGACACGGAGGCTGTGGAGGGATGGAGGGACGCAGTGAGGGGCACAACCCGGGCAGAGTCCCGGGCACAGGGGCACACGCAGGGAGGGCGAGAAGGCACGGGCA